>NC_037689.1:98581122-98881122 GCF_003255815.1 Theropithecus gelada
GGGAAAAAAAAAAAAAAACCCCCCCAAAAAAAAAAAAAAAAAAAAAAAAGAAAACTACAGGCCAATCTCTCTGATGAATATGGGTGCAAAAATCCTCAACAAAATAGTAGCAAACAGAATTCAACAATACATTAAAAAGATCATTCATCATGACCAAGTGGGATTTATCCCAGGGATGCAAGGATGGTTTGGCATGAGCAAATCAACAATGTGACACATCATATTAACAGAATGAAGGAAAAAACCATATGATGATTTTAATGGATGCTGAAAAAGCATTTGATAAAATTTAACATCCTCTCATGATTAAAAAAAAAAAAAAACTCGGCTGGGCATGGTGGTTCATGCCTGTAATCCCAGCACTTTGGAAGGCTGCAGTGGGCAGATCACGAGGTCAGGAGATCAGGACCATCCTGGCCAACATGGTGAAATTCCGTCTCTACTAAAAATAAAAAAATTAGCTAGGCATGGTGGTGTGCACCTTTGGTTCCAGCTACTTGGGAGGCTGAGACAGGAGAATCACTTGAACCCGGGAGACGGAGGTTGCAGTGAGCTGAGATGGTGTCACTGCACTCCAGCCTAGCGACAGAGTGAGACTCTGGAAAAAAAAACCCTCATTAACCTGGGTACAGAGGAAACATACCTCAACGTGATAAAAGCCATGTATGACAGACCAACAGTGAGTATCATACTGAATGAGGAAACACTGAAAGCTTTTCCTCTAAGATTTACAACACAAAAAGGATGTCCCCTTTCACCGCTGTTATTCAGCACAGTACTGGAAGTCCTAGCTAGAGCAATCAGACAAGAGAAATAAATAAGGGGCATTCAAATTGGAAAGGACGGAGTCAAATTATCCTTGTTTGCAGATTATAAGATGCATAGACCAGTGGAACAGAATAGAGAACCCAGAAACAAATCCACACACCTACAGTAAACTCATTTTCAACAAAGATGTCAAGACATACACTGAGGAAAAGAAAGTATCTTCAGTAAATGATACTGGGAAAACTAGATATTCATATGCAGAAGAATGAAATTAGACCTCTCTCTCTCACCATACATAAATATCAAATCAAAATGGACCAAAGACTTAAATCTGAGACCTCAAACTATGAAACTATTACAAAAAAAAATCAGAGAAATTCTCCAGGACATTGGTCTGAGTGAAGATTTCTTGATTAATACCCCACAAGCACAGGCAACCTAAGCAAAAATGAACAAACGTGATCACATGAAGTTAAAAAGCTTCTGCACAGCAAAGGAAACAATCAACAAAGTGAAGAGACAACTCACAGAATGAGAGAAAATATTTTCAATCTACCCATCTGACAAGAGATTAATAATCAGAATGTACAAGGAGCTCAAACAACTCTATAGGAAAATATCTAATATTCGGATTTTCAAATGGGCAAAAGATTTAAATAAACATTTCTCAAAAAGACATACAAATGGCAAACAGGCATATGAGAAGGTGCTTAATATCACTGATCATCAGAGAAATGCAAATCAAAACTACAATGAGATATCATCCCACCCCAGTTAAAATGGCTTATATCCAAAAGACAGACAGTAACAAATGCTGGCGATGATGTGGAGAAAAGGGAACCCTCACACACTGTTGGTGGGAATGTACATTAGAACCACCACTATGGGGAACAGTTTGAAGGTTCCTCAAAAAACTAAAAATTGAACTATCATATATTCCAGCAATCCCATTGCTGGGTATATACTCAAAAGAAAGGAAATCAGTATGTCGAAGAGACATCTGCAGTCCTATGTTTGTTGCAGCACTGTTGACAATAGCCAGAATCTGGAAGCAACCTAAGTTCCATTAACAGATGAAAAGATAAACAAAATGTGGCACATATACACAATGGAGTACTATTCAGCCTTAAAAAACAGTAATATCCAATGATTTGCAGCAACGTAGATGGAACTGGAAATCATTATGCTAAATGAAACAAACCAGGCACAGAAAGACAAACATCAAATGTTCTCACTTATTTATGGGATCTAAAAATCAAAACTATTCAACTCATGGAGATAGAGAGTAAAAGGATAGTTACCAGAGGCTGGGAAGGGTAGTAGGAGGTGGGTAGGAGATGGGGATGGATAATAGGTACACAAAAAATAGAAAGAATGAATAAGACCTAGTATTTGATAGCACATGGTGACTATAGTTAATAATAATTTAATTGTACATTTCAAAATAACTAAAAGCGTATAATTTGATTGTTTTTAACACAAAGAATAAATGCTTGAGGGGATGGATACCCCATTTTACATGAGGTGATTTTCACACATTGCATGCTTGTATCAAAACATCTCATGTAGCCCATAAATATATATACCTACTGTGTACTCACAAATATTAAATAATTTATTAAAAAGAAAAGAAAAATTAAAAAGTAATTTTTTAAAAAAAGAACAATGAGAAACCACTGTACATCTATTAGAACAGCCCAGATCCAAAGCACTAACAACGCCAAGTGCGGACAATGATGTGGAACAGCTGAAAGTCTCATTCATTGTTGGTGGGAATAAAAAATAGTAGAGTCACTTTGGAAGACAGTTTGGCAATTTCTTACAAAACTAAACATACTCTTACTATGAGATCCAGCAATTATGGTCCTTGGTATATACCCAAATGAGTTGAAAACTTATGGACACACAAACTCTGCACCCAGATATTTATAGACTCTTTATTCATAATTGTCAGAAATTAGAAGCAGTCAAGATGTCTTTCAGTAGATGAATGGATAAATGGATGAATAAATTGTGATACATTCAGACAATGGAATATTATTCAGCAGGAAATAAATGAGCTATCAAGCCACAAGAGGACATAAAAGAATCTTAAATGCATATTGCTAAGTGAAAGAAGCCACTCTGAAAGGGATACATGCTGTATAATTCCAACTATATGTCATTCTAGATAAAGCAAAACTATGAATATGGTAAAAGGATCAGTGGTTGTCAGGGGTTAGGGAGGAGGGAAGGATGAATAAGTGGAGCACAGAAGATTTTTAGGGCAGTGAAAGTACTATGTTTGGTACTATTATGGTGGATATGTGTCATTAGGCATTAGTTAAAACCCATAGAATGTACCACACCAAGAGTGAACCCTAATATAAACTCTGGACTTTGGGTGATAATGATGTGTCAATAGAGGCTCATCAATTGTAACAAATGTGCCATTGTGGTGTGGGATTTTGACAGTGGGGAAGGCTGTGTGTACGTAGAGGCAGGGGGCATATGGGTAATCCCTTTACGTCCCTATCAATTTTGCCGTGAACCTAAAACTTCTGTAAAAAATAAAGTCTATCTTAATAAGATAGCAAAAGCAAAAAGATAAAGATATTGAAAATGGAAGAAAAAAGATAATAAAATTTGAGGATCAATCCAGGGGTATAATATCCACCTAGTTTACAAAGAGAAAAAAATGTAAGGGATGAAATTATCAAGTAAATAATGTAAGAAAATTTCCTGGAACCGAAGGATGCAAGTCCACAGATTAAATGGGCCTACCATGCACTCAGCAAAATGCACACAATAAAAGACTCACTATTCTGAAGTGATTTGAGTGTTGTCAATGAGAGCTGATCTGCAGCAAGGTTATGTTATGAAATATCATGTTCTTTTTCAGTAGCTCTAATTTAAGGCTTAGGAATACATCAAAGTCACCTCAGTGGAGTTTTCATTAGAATTACTTGGCTGAGTAGTGTAGGCCATTCGATTTATTCTGTTTCTTGGCTAGCCTCTTAGCATTGAACATGAAAGAGGCTGGATAAGAAAGTACAGATGGGTTAACACAAAACCATCCCCAGTATAAGAAAAAACACTCCAAGTACCTGGCCTAGTGGAAGTTCTGTATCTTCATATATGCAAAGCAGCCTCCTCATTTTAGATAACCAAAATGTGCATAAATTATTTTGTAGAGTGGGTTACTACCCACACCCTGGGCTGGATCTAGGTTTTGAAACATTCTCTGGAAAAGGAAATGATTGGGTTTTCTGTGTTTTTGGTGGTTTCCTAGTCATCTTTATTCACATAAAAATTCAAGCAAAAGCCCAAAAGTAATTTTTCAGGCCAATATTTCCAGGCAAGCAAATTTTATATGCCAGTCAGATTTATTGTAATAGGAATAGAATGAATTAAGTCAGCTGCTTCTAGATGATGTTTGTGATTGATTTTCCAGAACACCTTGGAGACTGTCCGTTTATCTCCTCCTGTTCTCAGTTTTTTAAAAAATTGAAAAGTTCTTTGGCCAGGCACATACTATTTTCCACCTATCCTCCTTGGCACCTACTACTGCACAGCGCCACATGTTGTTTTCACCCAAATTGCTTGACTTTACCACGTCTCACTGAAGTTTTTTTTCTCCCTGCAGTTACTGCTCTTATGTCAAATTCTCTTTGCATGATCTATTTCTTTTCTTGTCTCTCTCTCTCTTTCATACTCACATTCTAATGACTCTTTTGATAATATCCAAGGTGCTTATTTAGAAAGAAAGAAGATCAGCAGGAAGAAAAACATCTTCTCTTACTCCAGATTTTTCCCCATTTTAAAATACGATATTCTATTCATCTTGTAGAATTTTTTTTAAGTTTTCAGAAGTGAATATTAATCAAGTCACAATGTGAGGCATTGAAGGAATCCATTCACCTCTCTGACTCAATCTTATCTTTTATAAAAGGCAGTCACTAAGTTTCCCAGAGCTTATACCTTTTGAATAAGTAACTTCTTTTTTTTTTTTTTTTTAAATCCACTGCTTTCTCATTGGTCTCTGCTTAAGCAGTCTGAGTAGAGTCATCCCTGTAAAATGAAAACCGGAGGGAAAAAGCTTCTCCACGATTTGATGAGGGTCACATGGCTGGTCTGTGACATTAAGAAATAGCCTGGTAAACTCAGTACACCAGACAATCTTCCCACTCAATTGTAAATCATTTAAACTCAGATTTAAGTATAATACCTTGCCTTGGTCTCAGTGCCACAGTGGTCATTTTATTGTTTCTGGCAGAGAAGGGAGGAAAAAATGAAAAGTAATATAGTGGTTGAAAGCTAAATCTCTTTAACAGACTAAGTTTTTTTTCAAAAACTCACTGTTTTCCTCCTATTCCTTCCTTTTGCACCCCAAACTTGGTCCCACTTCAAGAATGTATAAAAAAATTATTAGTTCATCTTCTCTGGGAATAACTATCCCTACCATAAGTAGGAAGGGCCCTGGAAAAGGAATCATGAGACCCAGGCACTTGTCCTAGCTGAGCCACTAATTAGCTGTGTTACTTTGGGCAAGTTGTTTCATGACTCTGGCCTTCAATTTTTCTATCTGTAAAAATAAGAGGGTTGGAGGAGAAAGTTTCTAAGGTCGTTTTAGTCCCAACTTTCCTTGATGTTATGATCAATAAAAGAAAATACACACTGTGAATACACACATGAAGTAAATAGTGAAGTAAGAAGAGACTAATTGGTCAGGGCAAAAGGCAATGCACATGTTCTCACACACACACACACACACACACACATACTCACAAATCCAAAGATGCATGAAGCTGAAAAGTATAAGATGGTGTTAGCGATTTAGGAAGGGATTTAGATACTGTTTGCTATGTCATCCATTTTACAGAGAACTTGAAGCCTTGGGTTAGATGGTCATTTTCCACCTCCAAGCTGTTTTTTCTTATATAGATTGATGTAGTTGTCAGTCCAAAGGGATATAGGGTGGTGTCTTAGTTTGGGTTGCTATAACAGAATACCATAGATGGGGTGGATTAAACAACAAACATTTATTTCTCACAGTTCTGGAGGCCAGGAAGTCTTAGATCAAAGTGCTGGCAGATATGTTGTCTGGTGAGAGTCCATTTTGGGATTTATAGACAATTGTCTTCTCATGGCAGAAGGGGTGAGGGAGCTCTCTGAGGTTTCTTTTATAAGAGCTTTCATCACATTTACGAGGGCTCTGCCCTCATGACCTAATCACCTCTCATAGGCCCGACCTCCAAACACCATCACATTGGGAATTAGAATTCCAACATATGAATTTTGGGAAGACATGAATATTCAGTCTACAGCAGACAGGATGAAAGTAAGGAGTCTTGACCTTGAAAGATGAGATTGTATGGAAGGATGGAATCTGACCAATGAAAGGCATTAGCACCATTCAGTAACCTACAGAGAAAGAACACCATTGTTTCAGCCAGACACAGGAGACATCATTGGCAACATAGGGGAAATTTGGCAAACATTCTATGTGGCTGTGCACCCAGGTACAGAAACGTAGCCAAATAAACTCATGGTCAGTGTTCCTTTTAGGTAGGTCTGTTCTCTATTACATTAGGGTAAATGAGTGAGCTTAAGTAACTTTTAGATGATAATTCTTCCAGAACCATGTTTCTCAAATTAGGTATGCATAGCAATTATCTGTGGGAAGTTGTTAAAATACAGATTCCAGGGTACCATTCCTAGGATTATAATTCAGTAGGTCTGAAATTATGACCATCAATCTGTATCTTTAAAAGCACCTCTGGTGCATTCTAATGCAAGTCAAAGCATACTTTGTAAAAACACTGAGGTAGAGAGAATAGATCAGGCCTCTTCTACCTGGAACCTGCTCTTATATGGCCCATTAGAAGAACTTCTTTCAAGCAAAAGAGTTCCCTATAGTGAATTTTTCACCATATCAAAAGGCATAAGCTATACATAGAAAATTCAGATATAATCCAAATCTAAAGCTATTATGTATTTGGTCACTGAAAAAAATATATATAGGCTACTGATTATCTCCTCTGCCTCTAACACCTTACCATCACCTTTACTGGTTTTGTCCTGTGAGTGTTTTAGCATGCTAATCTACCTCAGACATTATTTTAATAAAATTCTCGGAAGCATTTATAGTGTTTCTTTTTTTTTTTTTTTTTTTTTGAGACAGAGTTTCACCCTGTCACCCAGGCTGGAATGCAGTGGCGTGATCTCAGCTCACTGCAACCTCCACCTCCCAGGTTCAAACGATTCTCCTGCCTCAGCCTCCTCAGTAGCTGGGATTACAGGCACCTGCCACCACATCCAGCTAAGTTTTGTATTTTTAGTAGAGACAGGGTTTCACCATGTTGGCGAGTCTGGTCTCGAAATCCTGACCTCAGGTGATCCACCCGCCTCGGCTTCCCAAAGTGCTGGGATTACAGGCATGAGCCACTGTGCCCGGTGGCATTTACAGCATTTCATTGCCCTCAGACTACTGAATATTTCCACTTTCTTGAAACCCTTTCTTCCCCTGGCTTCCATGACACCATACTCCCAATATTTAATGTCTACTATTCTGGCAGTGACGTATCAGTTTCCTTTGTGAACTTTTCTTCCTATGCCCATTCCTTATTGGATATTGATTTCCAGAACTCTGTTCTAGGTCCTCTTCTTATTCTAAACACCTTTTGGGGGCAAAGTCATTATTTCAAGGTTTTTAAATTACTATCTCTATGTTAACATCCACTAAATCTGAATCTCCGTCCCAGATTGTTCTTCTGACCTAATCAACCATCTACTTGACTTTCCCACTTGAATGATGCCCAAACACCTCTAAATCAAGATGTTTCAAACTGAATTTGCAAAACTCAGGAGATCTACCACAGGATCTATCCAGGACAATTATTGAAGAAAGAAGGAGGAGGAGGAGGATCAGGGGAGGAAGGGGGAGGAGAGAGGGGGAGGTGGATGGGGGAGGGGGACAGTGGAGGAAGGGGGAAGAGGGAGAAAATAAGGAGAACGAGAAGGAAAGGCAGAAGGGGAGGGGAAGGGGGAAGGGGAAGAACAAGCGGAATGGGAAGGGAAAGAAGAAGAAGAGAAGAGGAGTAGGAGGAGAAATAATAAAAGGCATCAGTTTGGAAAGGAAGAATTTAAAATATATTTATTTGCAAATGACATTACCCTATAGTGAAAAATCCTTAAAATTCCACTAAAAATAGAAAAAAAAAAGTGAAGCCAATAAACAAGTTTAGCAAAGTTTCAGGATACAAAATCAATATACGAAACCCACTCATATTTCTATACACTATCAATGAATGAATCAGACCTAACTGGGTTCATAGATTAGGAGACTTGTTAAAAAGGCAACATTCCCAAAATTGATCTACAAATTCAGAGCTATCATATCAAAATTCTAACGGACTCATTTGCAGAAATTGACAGGCTGATCCTAAAATTAAGATGAAAAGGCAAGAACCCTATAATAGATAAAACAATCTTGAAAAAGAAAAACCAAGTTGGATGACTCATTCTTTCTGATTTTAAAACGCTACAGTAATCAAGACAGTATTGCAATGGAATAATACAGGCATATAGACCAATTGAATAGAATAGAAAGCCCAGAAATAAACCTTTGCATATATGGTCCAATAATTTTTGAGAAGGGTACCAAGATCATTCAATGGAGAAAGGACAGTCTTTTCAAGAAATGGTGCTGTGAAAACTAGATGAATGAATTTGGATCCCTACCTCACACACCATATACAAAAACTAACTCAAAATGGATTAAAGATCTAAATGTAAAATCCAAACCATAAAACTCTTAGAAGAAAACACAGAGGTAAACATTTATGACCTTGGATTTGGCAATGAAGTCTTAGATATGACACCAAAAGTACAAGCAACAAAATTAAAAAAGAATGTGTAATGTGGAATTCATGAAAATCCAAACTTTTACAGATCAAAAAAGTTATCAAAAAAGTGAAAAGGTCACCTATAAAATGGAAGAAAATATTTACATATTATATTCATGACAAGGGACTTTATTCAGAACACATAAGAAAACCTCTTACAACTCAGTAATAAAAATACAAATAACCCAATTTAAAAATAGTCAAGAGATTTGAATAGACATTAAGAAGATACACAAATGGCTAATAAGCACATGAAAAATGCTCAACATCATTAGTGATTAGGGAAACAAAAATAAAAACCACAATGAAATACTACTTCACACCCACTAGTATGGCTATTATATATGTCTATGTATATGTGTATATATATTTAACTTCTCTTTTTCTCTTTAAAAAGAGAAAAAAGCTGGGCACAGTGGCTCACATCCATAATCTCAGCACTTTGGGAGTCTGAGGCAAGCAGATCACCTGAGGTCAGAGGTTCATGACAAGCCTAGCCAACATGGTGAAACCCCATCTCTACTAAAAATACAAAAAAAAAAAAAAAGAAAAATAGCTTGGTGTGGTGGTGTGCACCTGTAGTCCCAGCTATCAGGAGGCTGAGGTACAAGAATCACTTGAACCCAGGAAGTGGAGGTTGCAGTGAGCTGAGATAGTGCCACTATACTACAGCCTGGGTGACAGAGTGAGACTCTGTCTCAGTAACAATAATAATAAGTGTTGGAAAGAACGTGGAGAAATTGGAATGCTTGTACATTGCTGGTGGAAATGTAAAATGGAGCAGCCACTGTAAAAAACAGTTTGGTGGCTCTTCTAAAAGTTAAACATAGAGTTATCATATGTCCCAGCAATTCCGCTCCTAGGGATATACCCAAGAGAATTTAAAAACATATGTTCACACAAAAACTTGCACACAAACGTTCATAGCACTCAAATGTTCATAGCAGCATTAGTCTTAATAAGCAAAGAGTGGAAGCAAGCCAATGTCTAGCTACTAATGAATGGTTAAATAAAATATAGTATGTATATCCATACAATGGGATATTGTTTGGCAATAAAGAAGAATGAAATGCTTATACATGATACAATATGGATGAACCTTAGAAACATTATGCTAAGTGAAACAAGCCAAACACAAAAGGTCACATACCATATGATACCATTTCTATGAAATGTCCAGAATAGGCTAATTCATAAAGACAAAAAGTAGATTGGTGGTTGTCAGGGACTGGGAAAATGGAAAACTGAATCATATATGTTTAAATGGTGAATTTAATGGTATGCAAATTACATAGCAATAAAAAGTAAATTAAAAGAACAATAGAATTGGGCTGGGCACAGTGACTCACACCCGTAATCCCAGCATATTGGGAGGCTGAGGTGGGTGGATCACTTGAGGTCAGGAGTTCAAGACCAGCCTGGCCAACATGGTGAAACACCATCTCTACAAAAAATACAAAAATTAGCTGGGCATGGCAGCATGCATCTATAGTCCCAGCTACTTGGGCTTGGGAGGCTGAGGAACAAGAATCACTTGAACCAGGGAGGCAGAGGTTGCAATGAGCCAAGATCACACCACTGCACATTCCAGCCTAGGTGACAGAGTGAGACCCTGTCTCAAAAAGAAAAAAGAAAAAAAAAATAGAATTGGGCAAATGGTATTAACAGGAAATTCAAAGAAGAAATATGAATAGGGTTACAATTTAAATGAGATGTAATTTTATTCAGCCTCTCAGATGATCAAAAGTGTTAAAAATAAATAATAAAGATTGTTAACCCAACTGAAAGAAATAGAGCAAAATAGGTGCTGTCATACACTGTTGAAATAGGTGTTCATTGGTATAACCTCTTGGAGGGCAATATAATGATATTTATTAAACTTTCAAATATGCACACTTAATAGCTCAAAATTTCCTTATGTGAAGATTTGAAATGTGTTCCCCCAAAATACATGTGGAAGTCCTATCCTCCCACCAGGACCTGTGAATGGGACCTTACCTGGAAACAGTGTCTTCACATATGTTATTAAGTTTAGATGAGGCCATGCTGGATTAGGATGAATCCTAAATCCAATGACTGGTGTCCTTATAAATAGAGGAAGATTTGGATATACACAGATTCACACACAGAGAAGCAGGCCATATGAAGATGGAAGCAACTACTGGAGTGATGCAGGTACACACCAAAAATGCAAGGATTGCTAGGATCCACAAGAGCCAAGAAAAGGCAAGGAAGGATTCTTTGCTAGAGCCTTCAAAAGGGGCACAGCCTTGTCAACATCTTGATTTAGGACTTCTAGCCTCAAGAACTGGGAGATAATAAATTTCTGTTGTTTTAAGTCATCAAGTTTTGGTAATTTAAGATAGATTCTTAGTAGGTTTAAAACATCCTACTAAGAATCTATCTTGCGGAAATGCTTGTGGAAGTGGACAAAGATATTTACAATGTACTAGTGGGCTCATTGCAGCAACCTGTATAATTTATAATTTCAAAAAACTAGACATAACCTAAATGTTCATCAATAGGTAACTGGCTAAATAAGTTATAGTACATTCCATTGTATATGAACCATTATTCAGCTACTAAAAATGAGTTATCATGCTAACAAGGAAGGACTTCTGTGCTATATTTCTTTTTTTAAAATTTTTTTTTTTTGAGACGGGGTCTTACTGTGTCGCCCAGGCTGGAGTGCAGTGGTGCGATCTCGGCTCACTGCAACCTCTGACTCCCCCGTTCAGGCAATTCTCCTGCCTCAGCCTCCCAAGTAGGTGGGACTACAGTCACCTGCCACCACACCTGGCTAATTTTTTGTATTTTTAGTAGAGACGGGGTTTCACCGTGTTAGCCAGGATGTTCTCAATCTCCTGACCTCGTGATCCACCCGCCTCAGCCTCCCAAAGTGCTGGGATTACAGGCATGAGCCACTGCGCCCGGCCTGTGCTATATTTCTAAATGAAAAGAGCAAGTAGCAGACACACATATGAATGTGTCTTAGTCCATTCTGGCTGCTATAACAAAATACCATAGACTGAGTGGCTTATAAACAATAGAAATTTATTTCTCACCTGTGAGAAACACACATTCACCTGTCCAAACCCAAAAAATGAACTCAGAGACATGAAGAACAGCAGAAGCAAGACTTTTAATGGTGGTCTTGCAAGATCGGATATCTGGTAGGCAGGAACACTGCGGCAGTTACAGCAGGTAATTTATCTCCTAGCATGCAAGCCCCTCGCCCAGTTCCTCATTGGTCAAGTACTGTGGGGTTACAATCTTCCCTGATGTCCCCTAAGTTTCATTACCCCCTTATAAAGTTATACCCCATCCCCTTCCCCACTTTAGTTTCAATTTCCCAATAACAAAAATTTCTTCCCTTTTATGGGCTGACCCCTCCTCTACATTCTGTTCACTTATCCTGACCTTCTAGGTGCATGAGCCGTACAGTCTGTTACATTCACAGGCTGGCTGCCAGTACTTAGATTTATTACGCCTTGAAAATGGACCGTTTAAAATGTTTTCTCACAGATTCCCTCCTCTTTTCTATTTACTTCGTTTGGTCTCATTTTCATCTAAACCCTTTTTGTTCTTGAATCACTTTAGAAGTTGTTTACTTTCTTCCTCATAGGAAAGTGAGTTTAATTTGGTTTCTAATAGTAGCAGGTTATTTTGCTGGTAAGTTATGGGCATTTGTTTATTAATAGTTGTTTTAATTAATTTCTGTGCTAGTCCCCTCATACAAGGGATAGTATAACATCCCACTGCTGTTAAGACTCCTGCTACAATTATGAGAGATGTAAGGATTGAGGCTACCATGCCTTTTTATTTTTTAAACCAACCTTCTAGCCAACCCATAAATGAGTCATTAATTCCAGCATCTTCTGTCAGTTCATTGGCTAGAGTTGTCAGCCCTTGTAAAGCTTTTGGGGCAGTATTTTTGGGAAAGTGCAACGTTTCCCACCTAGCATAACACATACACCACCTTTTCCTGCTAGTATTATGTTCAGTGCAAGCCTGTTTTCCCAGGCCATTTGGCTGGTGGCATTTAACTGTTTAGTCACCCCTTTGAGGGCTTCTCAAGTATAACTGACGAATCTCTGTTGATTATAATAGATGCAGTTAATCTAATTCACATTTTTATTAATAGTTGACTACCAGAAGAGTGCTGACTCAAACCCAGCAGCTATTTGGTTTCAGGCCTTAAATTCATTAGGCACTCCCCCGCCCCCAGGGACTCCTATTGAGTTAACATATGTATTGGGATTAAAAGAATTTGTCAAATCTCTCCAATTGCGGTGGCCGTATGTATTTTCAAGTGTCTTATAGAATGCCAGGGTGAAAGGAATGGCCAGTTGGACTAAAGCATAAGTCCTGGTCCAATCGGATGGTAACAAGTTACAGAGGTTCCTTTTCCCACAATACCACCAGACATTAGAGCGGAGTATATGGAGAGCTGAGTAATTGCCACTGCCTGACTCACCAGTGACATTTAGGATGTGGGTACAAGTCGAGAGTTCTCTTATGGGCTTATTGAACTCTGCCCCCTGCCTAGAGAGGCAAGAGGAGTGGTTCATATTCCCTATAGAGAACGAGGGGATTGCTTGCGGGAAAGAGCAATGACAGACTCTTACAAGTCTCATTTCCCCATGTATTTTTATCTTGGTATACAGCCAACATGCAATGCATTCCTGCAGGTTCGGTATCCCAACCTAGGGGAAAAAGAACCACCTGTGCCTAAGGTCATCCCACAGCACATGTGTAGCAGTTACTCTTGTTGAGGGCTTGTACTGAAAATTTGACCCAGGCATTTACATTCTCAGAGTGCCCTGTCTCAATTTCTAAGGGTGGCCTTAAATCCTTTACCTCAATTATTTTTACTCTTTTAGGGTCATTATTTGGTGGACTAAAGTGTTTATTAGGGTTTGGGATTGGAGTAGTCCTAGGCAAATGGCAGATTGAGTTATTGGTTAGTTTGAGAACAAATCACCCTAGGGAGTCCTTCTCTGTAATGTTTGCCCCTAACCCATATGCCCAAGATACTACTTTTGGTTTTTGGTTTAGAACGGCTGGATTTGTTAATGGTGACGAGTATAGGATTGCATTTTAAATTCTGGCAGTTATTTGGCGGGGAGCCCTTGGACAGATGTAGTTTATTCTTTAAGGGTCTTCAGCTTGGAGTTACCCACCCCATGTTTACTCTCCAACCCTGAAATTGGGTAGTCCACCATACATCATCCCAGCTGGCGAAGGATGGTGCCCTACTGTAACCTGTATCTGGTTTAGGGCAAAGATATTTATCCACCAGTGAGAGCTGTCTTTGATTTTCCAAATTTCCACAAGGTAAGATCTGGCAGGCATCAAATTTTATAGTTTGGGATGCTACCATCTTGGTTACATTAATTACCACCTCACTGGGTAGGGAGGAGTCCCCCGCCAGTTTCCATTTTGACCTTCTGCTCTTTGTATAGTAGGCCATCCCAAACATATTAACTTCCAAAAATGGGGCCAGCCCATGTTTCTGTTTTGTTTTGTTTTTTGTTTTTAGATTTTTCTCAGCGTTAACTTTAAGGGTTTCTCAGGTGACCCGTGCACTTTCCATTGGTCTTTTTCTCTCCCTTCTGGGGTCTCTTTTACCAGTCCCTTGACTGGAATATAGTGAGTGCACTCCCATTCAGCTGTTCACACAACTGTCTTAGTGGTCAGGAGCACTTGATAGGGACCTTCCCAGCTTGGGTAGAGCTTGCCTTCTTTTCAAGTTTTAATCAGCACCAAGTCACCAGGCTGGAAGTGGTGAACCGTGAACTCAACAGGCGGAGTTTGAGTCAGGAGTTCTTTTAACTTAAGGGATGACAGGGTGGAGGATATGGCCAGTATATAATTTCTTAAGAAATAATCCTTCGTTTGCTGGGCGTGGTGGCTCATGCCTGCAGTCCCAGCACTTTGGGAGGCCAAGGCGGGCAGATCACGAGGTCAGGAGATTGAGACCATCCTGGCTAACATGGTAAAACCCCATCTCTACTAAAAATACAAAAGCAAAATTAGCCGGGTGTGGTGGCAGGTGCCTGTAGTTCCAGCTACTCGGGAGACTGAGGCAGGAGAATGGTGTGAACCCAGGAGGTGGAGCTTGCAGTGAGCCAAGATCACACCACTGCACTCCAGCCTGGGTGACAGAGTGAGACTCCATCTAAAAAAGAAATAATAAAAATTAAAAAATAATAAAAAATATTAATCCTTGATTTCCATAGTAGGGAGATCTGTAGCTCTGCCTAAATATGGGAGTCCATACAATAACCCATAGGGGGACAATCCCAAGTCTTTTCTTGGGGCTCTCCTAATCCTAAGGAATGCTATTGGGAGACATTTTGTCCAAGGCATTTCAGTTTCTAAGATTAGTTTGGTGATATGCTTTTTGAGAGTCTGATTTATTCTTTCTACTTTTCCAGAGGAAGGGGAATGCCAAGGGGTATGATAATTCCATTTAATTTGTAAACCTTCCATAATTCACCTTAACACCCTTGAGGTAAAGTGGCTCCTATTATTTAAATTAATATTTTTTACCAGGTTAAATCTAGGTACAATCTGTTTTAATATTTTTTGACCACATTCCCAGGGGTGACTGTTGGAAGGGAAAGGCTTTCACCCAGCCAGAAAGGTGATCTATGATCACCAATAAATTTTTCAGTCTTTTTACTTTGGGCATTTCTGTGAAATCTACTTGAATGCTTTGAAATGGTCTTAGTCCAGGAGGTCTTCCTTCCATGGCCTGTTTTCTAATCACCTTTTTGTTTATTCTTTGACAAGTTACATAACTTCCACATACTTGTTTAGTGAGGGTATAAATCTTTAGCACCCGTAATTCCTAAGTATTGCATTACACAGAGCCTGGGGCCCCCAGTGATTCCCTTTGTGTAATGTAGATGTTAGTTCTGTCATCAAGAGTTTACTTATTATTTCTCTTCCATCAAGAAGCACCCATTTCCCATCTTTAGTTTGAGTGACCTTTATCTTGTCTAATTCTTCCTTCTCCTCTCTGGTAAACTGGGGCCTTAATACTACCTTAGGGATGTCTGGGATCGGACTAAATAGTTTAATTTCTTTCTCCAGGGAGGCTTGCTTAACAGCTTTATCTGCAAACCTGTTTCCTACAGCTTCTATAGTGTTCCCCTTCTGATGACCATTTACATGAACTATGGCTAGCTCTGCTGGAAGGAGGAGGCTTTCTAAAACCTGTTTGACCAGTTCCCCTTGTACCAATTACTTTCCCTTGCTATTTATTAGGTCCCACTCTGTCCAAATTTTTCTAAAAGTGTGTACCACTCCGTAGGCATATTTAGAATTAGTATATATATAGTGCCTTCTTGATCTTTAAGGAGCTTTAGGGCCTGGCTAAGAGCATATAATTTACAGGTTTGGGCCAACCAGCCATTAGGTAGTCTACCTTTCTTACATAAGGAGTGCTTATTTCCATTAATGACAGCATAACAATTATGTCTTTTGCCATTTATCACTCGGGATGACCCCTTTACAAATAGCCTTATCCTATCGTGTAGTGGAGCTTCCCTAAGGACTGATTTAACTCTGTTTTGGTATTTTATGATGTTTAAGCAGTTATGATCTGGTGTTTCTTTGTTCTCCTTTCTTTTCCATAGGAAATTGGGTGGATTCAGGCAAGTATTGTCATGACCAAATTATTTTTTTCTAGTAATATGTCTTCATATTTTAGAATTTGGGAATCTGTTAACCATTTACTGGCTTTTTGATTTAATATATTCCTGACCTGGTGTGGGGTGCTTACTATTAGGGCCCCACCAAAGGTTAGCTTTCAACTCTCTTCTTTTTTATTATACTTTAAGTTCTGGGTTACATGTGCAGAACGTGCAGTTTTGTTACATAGGTATACATGTACCATGGTGGTTTGCTGTACCCATCAACCTGTCACCTACATTAGGTATTTCTCCTAATGTTATCCCTTCCCTAGCCCCCAACTCCTCAACAGGCCCCAGTGTGTGATGTTACCTTCCCTGTGTCCATGTGTTCTCATCGTTCAACTCCCACTTATGAGTGAGAACATGTGGCATTTGGCTCTCTTCTACCAGCGGGGCTGTGGCAGCTACTGCTTGCACACATTCTGGCCACCCCGAGAGACAGGATTGAGAAGCTTGGAGAAAAAAGCAACAGGTTGCCTCTTCCCTCCCCAGGTTTGAGTGAGCACCCCAAGGGCCATGCCCTGGTCTACTGTTACAAACAGATGGAATGGTTTCTCTGAAGATGAGAGGGCCAGGATGGGGACTGTAATGAAGGCCTGCTTTAGCTCTTTCACTGCCTGAATTTCCTTTGGGGACCATTGCAAGGGATTGGGTTCTTCTAGTAACTTGAGATACAGAATCTTTGTCTTTTGAGCATATGAGTTAATCCATAACCTACAGTAGCTAGTTAAACCCAAAAATTTTTGGAGTTCTCTGTTTTAGGCAAAGGCAGACCTACTATTCCCGATATTTTCTCTGGCTTTATTCTTTGCTTCCCTTCACTAATCAGGTGTCCTAAATATTTAACTTCTTTTTCTACAAACTTCAATTTGTTCTTAGAGACTCACAATCCCCTTTCTCCTAGGAAATTAAAGCAAGTTTATGGTGGCTTTTGATACCTCTCCAGAAATTAAAAGATCATCTACATATTGCAACAACTGGGTTCCCCTGGAAGGTTGGAATTCCTCCATGACTTTTTCTAAGATTTGACCAAATAAGTTTGGGGCTTCCATGAAACATTGTGGCAGATTTTCCCATTTAAAGGCAAAGAGGTCCCTACTAGTAAAGTCTAGGGTACACACTCAGAATGCATCTTTTAGATCCACCACACTGAACCACTTATGTTCATAGAGTATCTTACTAAGGAAGGTGTAGGGGTTAGGCAACTTTTTTTGACTACATCTTCCACAGTGGAAACCATGATTTTTGTTTCTTGTTTCTGTTTCTCTTCCTCTCTCCTTGTGAAGACATTCTGAGCTTCCCTCAGTAATTCTTCAATCAGTTTCTTATTTCATCCATTAATCTTTTGTAGTTTTTTTGTACTGTTAGGCCAGGTCTTTTTACAAAGTTAACTTTCAAAAGGCCTTGCCCTACTGGGTCCTCTGAATCTAATCTGGAATATTTGTTCATATGATCACTGAGCCTCTGCAGGAATGCAGAGGGATTTCCTCTTTCTTGTTGAATCTTGAGTGCCTTTAAGACATTTTGTATCCTAGAAGTGGACTCTTTGATCCCTTTAATTATTAGTTCCTTGAAGTCTTGCATTTGGGCCTTGTCCCTGGGATCATTATTATCCCATTGTCCCTGGGATCAACATTTGGAAATTTTTGTTTGGCTGGCAAGACTTCTTGCCCGGAGGGTGTTGCTTCTCCCAGATGGTCATGGCCACTCTCCTAATCATTCCCCTTTCTTCTCCTTTGAACATAATATTTATGATAAGATGTCATTTCAGCCCAGGTATAAAAGCTGGGTCCCAGGCCAGGCACAGTGGCTCACGCCTATAATCCTAGCACTTTGGGAGGCCGAGGTGGGTGAATAATTTGAGGTCAGGAGTTCAAGACCAGCCTGGCTAACATGGTGAAACCCCACCTTTACTAAAAATATGAAAAAAAAAAAATTAGCTGAGCGTGGTGGCAGGCAGCTGTAGTCCCAGCTACTCGGGAGGCTGAGGCAGGAGAATCACTTGAACCCAGGAGGTGAAGGTTGCAGTGAGCCGAGATCATACCACTGCACTCCAGCCTGGGTGACAGAGCAAGACTCAGTCTCAAAAAAAAAAAAAAAAAAAAAAAAAGAAGAAAGAACCTAGGAATTGGTCCAGCTGGTCCCTGTCCCATGGGAACTTCCCTAAGAGGGAACATGCTAGATGCCCACTGTGTGAAAGGGATAGGGAAGTTCTCAATATCCCTCTTATACTGTTCTAATTCTTTTTTTTTTTTTTTTTTCCATTTGGATAAGGATTTAAAGGAGCAGTTGGTTCGCCTCCTTCATGGTCTCCAGGTCTTTCTTCCTTTAACCCTCCTGCTGCCCATTGATCTTCCTGTCCCCCATTTTGTGAGACACGTGGAGGGGGCAAGCATAATAGGGGGTCCCAGAGCTTTTCACTGGGCAAGGACTTTTTTTCTTTTTCTTTTTTTTTTGAGATGGAGTCTCGCTTTGTCACCCAGGCTGTAGTGCAGTGGCACAATCTCGGCTCACTGCAAGCTCCGCCTCCCGGGTTCATGCCATTCGCCTGCCTCAGCCTCCCAAGTAGCTGGGACTACAGGCGCCCGCCACCACGCCCGGCTAATTTTTTTGTATTTTTGGTGGAGACGGTGGGGCAAGGGCTTTTTACTAGGCTCTTTTTCTTCTTTGAGGGGAAACATGGCGGCTAATTCCTTGATCCAGCAGAGAGTGTAACCTATCTCTTCTTGTGATTATAGGGTTTTATCATTTACATAGAGAATTAAAGCTTGGCACACTCAATCCTCATCTGAGCCAAACTTAGGCCAAAAGATGGAAGGCTTATGAATGGGGTCTTTGGGCCAGATAAAACAGCAATACATTATTATCTTTCGCTTTTCCTTGTCCCTGGTTTGAGGGTCATCCCTCCAAATCTGCAGCATTCTCCCAAAGGACTATCTGGGGAAATGTCAGAGGAAATCTCTTTGGCTCCCTCTTTTCTTTGTCTCCTAGGCCTAGAATTTCTGTTTCCCAATTTTACATCCTGTCATTTTGCCCTTCAACAGACAGATATGTTCAAGCATGCAGAAGGTCAAGAAATAAAACACAGGTGAGTGCTTTTTTAAAAAAAATACTAGTAGATGATAAAATCTAGACAATCAAATATATATATGTGTGTGTGTGTGTGTGTGTATTTTCATAAGAGTAGTAAAAGATATGAAATAATACTCATTAAACTGTTAATAGTGGTTAATACTGGAAACTTGGAGGGGTGGCGAACAATGCTGATTTTTTTTACTTTCTACTTTTAACAGATTATTTATCAGTGAAGGTATTCTTCTTTAGTAATGGAAAAAATTTAAACAATCCTACCAAACTAAAATTATTTCAGTTGCTCAAACATTTCATTCTCTTTCACATTTCAAGGTTTTGTTCATGATTTTCTTTCTAACTGGGACACGGTCTCTCTGACACCTTCACTTGGCTACTCATCTTGTAAGTCTTGGTTTCTTTATCAGTTTCTTTCAGAAGCCTTCCCTGAGTACCCTTCTTCTCCCTATAACCTTGCAACTGAGTTAGGTGCCCTCTTCTGTGTCCCCTAGCACTCTGTATTGCCCTAAGATAGCACTTACCTCACACTAGGTTGTGATTGTTGGTTTACATGTCTTCCCCACTACACTGTCTTATGCACTGTAGTATTCCCAGTCAATATTCAATATGTATTGAATTTATTAATTGATTTATAGACAGAACATTACTGAAAATCCTATTCCTTTTATTCCAAAGGGGAAAAAGTGGAGAAATATGGAAGACAGTAAAGAAGGGAGAAAAGAAAGATAATTCAGAGATTTTATTAGACCCAAATGAAAAGCTAGATGGAGAGGCAGAAGGAAGAAACAAGGCAATCTGGAGAAAAAGAAAGTCATCTGAGTTACACAGGCTGTCATATCTTCATCTGTCTCATGAGATCAATATGTCACTCACACCAGACTACTCACTCTCCTACCCCAAATACATACTTATACACCTGTATGACTTTGCTCATGTTATTCTTGCAGCCCAGAATGCTCTTTCATGTTTTCCTCCACCCAAATCCTACTTTTCACAGGATTTTGACCATGCAGAAGCTTTTGACAACAGTTCACCACTGCCTTCTTTGTCAAATGAACTCCATTTCCCTGGCCAGCTGGCCAGTTCCTCTTTTTCTGTCACCTGACTTCTAATTCTAGAATTTCTACAATACAATACAGCTAGCCAAAGGATGAATGGGAAAGGCAAGGTTAAAGGACCAGTGTAGCCCGTGATGCCAAAAGACAGTGAAGGGATATCAACCAAGTCCTGAGGGAACAAAAGTGTGACCCAACAATTTTACATCCTGTCATTTTGCCCTTCAACAGACAGATATGTTCAAGCATGCAAAAGGTCAAGAAATACAACACATGTGAGTGCTTCTTTTTTAAAATACTAGTAGATGATAAAATCTTGACAATCAAAATATGTACCAAAAAAGAGCTCAGGAATAAAGAAGCTTTGATAGAAGGACTAGTGGTAAGTATTGAATTAATTTAGGCACAATAGCAAACAACTTAGATAATTTTAAGTGGAGAACAGAATGTAAATGTCATAAACTACGAGAAGGCACAAATAATAATATAGCTAACAGAAATCAGGAGATGAGAGGGGAAGTGCAGGGGGTACATTTCCTCATATTTATTACGACAGTTTACTATGTGCCAGGCAGTGTGCCAAGTATTTCACGAGTGTTAACTCATCCATTCCTCACAACAATCCAATGCAGTAGGCCCTTTTTTTTTAAGTAGGTACATTTTAATTCCCTTCCAGAGAGCAAATCGAAGCACATGGAGATTAAATAATTTTCCCACCTTCACATAGCTAGTAAGTGGCAGAACTGACTTGAACTCAGGCAGGCTATCTCCAGAGCACATGCCCATAAACAACTACATAGAAAATCAGTCAACACTATCAAAAATTTAGACACATAGATAAAAATATGAAGACTTCAACTTCTTTATATTTTTTAAATCTTTGATCTTAACTTTAAAATAGTCTTTCAGAAACTACTATTCCTTGAGGGGGAAGAAGTTTACCAATTCCTTGACTTACACTTTGATTTCGTTTTCTTTGTTCAATTCGGTGATTCTTAAAACATACATAATGTGTTAAAATTTGCCTATCCATTTGTTAATCCTATATAATAAAAGTGATTTCCAGAATAATGCTCATTAATCTTAAAACAACTACTGGTTATTAGGTGTTCACTATCAAAGTAAGCACTTCATTTATTTATTTATTTTTTTATTTGTATTTTATTTATTTATTTGAGACAGAGTCTCACTTTGTCACCCAGGTTAGAGTCCACTGGCATGATCATGGCCCACTGAAGCTTCAACCTCTTGGGCTCAAGTGATTCTCCCAACTCAGCCTCCCAAGTAGCTGGAACCACAGGCACATGCCACCATGCCCAGCTAATTTTAACATTTTTTGTAGAGACAGAGGTCCCCCTATGATATGCAGACTGGTCTCGAACTCCTAGGTTCAAGCAATCCTCCCACCTCAGCCTTCCAAAATGTTGGAATTACAGGCATAAGACTCCATGCCCAGAAAAATATGCACTTTAAATGGATTACCTCATTAAGTTATCACAACAACCTTATGTATAAGTATTGTTTGTATCCTCCTGTTTTTCAGATAAGAAAATTGAGGCACAATAATGGCTATTCTTGGTTGGTGCAGATTTGGAGGAATTTTTTTCTCTTTTTGTATTTTTATATTTCTCGATTATTTTTATAATGAATGTGTATCTTTTTTATAAAATGAAAGCCATTCTGAAAGTATGACCCAAAATAAATAATGTGACGATTCCCTGGGGCTCAGTCTTGAGCTCTTTTCTCCTTTTGTCCTGAACTCTCTTCCTAGACCATATTATAGACTCCCATAGGTTTGAATACCATCCAAAGGCAAATGGCTCCCATATCTATATTTCCATTCAAGCACCTGTTTTCCAAGCTCCAGACACGTTTGCCCAGCTGCCAACTAGACAACTCCTGTCGGATACTTCATAGACTATTCAAATTCAACATGCCCAAAACTATGCTCATCACTTACCCCAGACTGGTCCTCCTTAGTGCTTCCTAATTCCAGTGAATGGTGCCACTCTCCACCCAAAGGCACAAACTAGAATCTATGTCATTTTTTGTTCTTCCCTTTCTCTCATTATTTATATATTCAATCTATCACCAAGTATATGCTTTACCTAAAATATGTCCCAAATCTGTTTACTTATTTCCATCTCTGCTACTACTTCCTAGTCCAAGCCACTATAATCTCCTTCAGTTACCTCCTAACTGGTTAATCTTTTAAAACTCTTGTCCCCTTACAATTCATTCTTCTCACGGCAGCCAGAGAGATTTTAATAAACATAAAAGGAATTCTACATAGAACTTTTCAATTAATTCCCGTTGTTTGTAGAATAACTTCAGTCGAGTACAGAGGCACATGCCTACAATGCCAGCAACTTGATAGGCTGAAGTAGGAGGATCACTTGAGTCTAGGCCGACTCTGGCCTGGGCAAAATAGCAAGACCCCATTTCTAATTTTAAATAAATAAATAAACTTCAAACACTTACCATGACCTTTGTTGCAGAAATTATAAGCTGCCTATTCAATATGTTTCCCCCTTCTATTAAAAAAAAGAAACAAGATATTATTAAGAGTAATAACATGCTCAGTTGAAAATAAAACCTCCCCAGAACCCACTGTAAGTACAAGTAGTCATCCAACCCAGTTCTGGCCAATAAGATAAGCAAAAATCTACAGGACAGGGCTTCCAGGAACACTGTTACTTTCTTAATGGAAAGGGACAGATTTAACTGCCACATGTTCTTTTGCCCTTTGCTATCTCCCCTTTATCCTGCCTAGAGGTGGAGCAGCTGTCTTGGAAGCATGATGATGGGGGCCATGCTCAAAAGATCACAGAACAGAAAGATGGAAGCTTGGGTCCTTGTACTTGAACTAGCCCTGGACTGCTGACTTTGCGACTCCCATTATGTAAGAAAAATAAACCCTTTATTTGGTTAAACTGCCATAACTTGGTTTCTATTACATACAGCCAAAAACAGTCCTAGTAGAAACAACTTTGAATCTGTCTCCTGCCTACCTCTTCAGCCTTATCTCAAGTAACTCTCCTCCTCATTCACTACATTACAGTTACACTGACTTTCCTTTTATTCTCTAAATACTTCAACCCCTTTTTTGCTTCAGGATATTTCCATGTGCTGTTGGCCTGGAATAATCTTTTCCCCACTCTTTACCAGCTAACTTCTACTCAGTATTCAGGTCTTAGCTTAAGCGACAACTCCTCAGCATGGATTTCCCTCATCCATCCGACCCAATCCAAATTAGGTGCTTTATAGCACCTGCACTTTTCCTTCTTAGCATATATCATCATTTATGTACTTTTATTTACAGGATATTTTTCCCTTTTAGTTTAATGTCTGTCTACCCAACTAGACTCTAAGCTCTATAAAGGAGGAACTGTGTTTGCTTGTCTACTAATGAATATATATCTAGCTCCTATAACAATGCCTGCCACATAGGGGACACTGAATAAATATGTGCTAATCAATGAACAGTCTATTGAAATGCCATGTCCTTTGTGCCATTTTTCCTGCTTTTCTGAATCAGAATTAATCACTCTTCCCTCTATGTTTCCATGGAATATTGCTTTGACTCTTGGTTTAATTCAATCCTTTTAGCAAGAAAGGCATGTTTTAAAAGATCTCAAAGTCTATTCAGGAGAGGAATACATAAAAAAGAATTATAATACAGCATACAAAGTATAACGGTTGAAGTATGAGCAAGATACAAAAGTAAAGCAAGGGAAAGGGTAATTAACTTAACGAAGTGGAAGAGATGAGACCAGGAAAGGCTTTCAGGAGGTGATAACATCTAGGCAGCATTTTGAAAGCCAAATGGGAATTTTCCAGGTAAACAAGGGAAGGCAGAAGACTCCAGGCAATGAATATAGCATGGGCAAATGTCCTACAGTGTGAAGAAGTAGGGCATGTTCATTAATAGGGTGTACAGTGTGAGGCAGGCGTCAGAGGCATAGAGTGAAGAACATCACTGAGGGGAACCATCTGACCCAATAAACATAAGTTTCTCCATGAAACTGCTCTTGTGGCTTTTCTTTTTTCTCTCTTTAAGCTTGACCAAAGAATTGTAGAACATATAGAATCGTGACATATTTCATAATTTATGTAATCAATTTAACGCACAATCATGTCTCCAACAATTAGAAAATTATTTTCCTTGAGACATTAGGATGTGGAGGTAGTCATATGTACATGCCCCATTTTCCTGCCCAGCTGCGACCTCCCAGTTGGCTCCATCGCTGTAGAAAAAAATTGTCCAAAATCAAGGCTAGAGAGTTGGACAGAGTCCAGATCATTAAATGCCTACTATGTCACAATAAGTGGCTTGGATTTTATAGACAATGAATAGATACTAAAGGATTTTAAGCAAGGAAGAGATTATCCCAGATTTGAGTCTTAGAAAGATCATCTTGAAGACAATGTATGAGAGACAAGGAAAACAGAATTCTATTGCAATAGTAAAAGTAACTGAGAACCCCAACTTAAACAGTGGTGATTGACAATGGAGAGAATAGGATTGCAGAGCTAATTCAGAGGCAGAATTAACTAGACTTAATAGTTGATTAGCCATGGGGATGAACAAGACAGGAAGAAATCAAGGATCATTTGGAGGTTTCTATTCTAGAGACTGATTATTGTGTCATTTAGTGAGAGAGGTAATACCAAAAAAAAAAAAAAAAAAAAAAAAAAAGAGTATGTTTGAAAGGAGAGATAATTAAGCCAGTTTGGGACATATGGAATTTGAGGTGTCTGTTGGGTATTGGAGATGTCTAGCAGGTTAGATGGACATATGGGTGTAGAGCTCCAAGAGAACAGCCTGGGTAAAAGGTATGGATGTGAGACTTGTCAGAAAGGATGACAAACTAAACTGGGGTGTTAGCACTGAGCATAGGGAGGAAAGAACAGCTTTCAGAGACATAAAAATTTAGAACAGATAGGATCTAGTGATTGATTGGAATAGATAGGATCTAGTGATTCATTGGATAAAGGGAATGTGAAAAAGAGACAAAACCTCAGATTTTTGGTTTCAAAGACTGGGTGCGTGACAATTCCACTGTTATAAGCTGAGTTATGTCCCCTCAAAATTCATATGTTGATACCCTAGCCCCCAGTATTTCCATATTTGACTGTATTTGGCAATAGGGTTTTTAATGAGGTAATTAAGGTTAAATGAGGTCATACGGATGGGCCCTTATCCAATGTAACTGATGTTCTTATAATTAAAGGAGATTAGGATACAGGCATACATAGAGGGAGCATGTCATGTGAATGTGGAGATGGTCATCTACAAGCCAAGGAGAGAGGCCTCAGAAGAAACCAACCCTGATAACACCTTGATCTTGGACTTCTAGCCTCCAGAGCAGTAAGAATATAAATTTCTGCCATTTAAGCTACTCAGTCTGTGGTATTTTGTTATGGCAGCCCTAGCAAACTAATATAGCCACCAACTAAGATAGGGAATATGAGGGGAAAAGTAGGTTAGGAGAAGGTGTTGAAAGAAGACTTTGATATAGAACATGTTGAGCTTGAGATTCCTGAGGTCTATCCAGGTGGAGATGTTCAAATGGCCTTGAAATTAAAAGATAGAACTGGGTTACAGGTACAGATGTGGAAATCATTGATATGTAGGTGATATTTTCAGCTGTAGGAATGAATGATATAATCTAAGAAGTCTGTGTAAAGTGAGAATGATCATCAAGAAAAGAACCATAAGGCATGTAAACATTAAAAAGCAGACTGAGGAAGAGGACTCAAGAAAGGAGAAAAATCAGAGACAGAATATGAAGAGAGAGAGCTTAGAATTAGTCTTTATTTTATCCTGTTTTCATTATAATTAGTTAAGTACATATTGATAGCAGCATTTAAAGAGCTTTAACTTAGTGAAGGAGGCAATATCTTTTCGTTTCTGAATCTCAAACACCAAGCACAGTGCCTGACATTTAATATCCCTGCAATAAATATTTGCTGAATCAAATGGAATCGAAAATAGGACTTCGTTCCCTTCTTTGTTTTGTTTGCTTATTTCTGGAGTGTGCAGCATGTATTGCCACTGATATTTTAAGTTCATAGTGAAAAATCATTTCAATGTGTCCTAGGTTTGGTCCCCTTCCAACCCAACCCCCAGGACAATAGTTTTCATTATAACCTTCTGTCTTTGCCATTCTGGATGGAATTCTGTGCACAGAAGTTATATACATATATGGGTATATCTATGTAACAAATCGCAGCACAGGAGTCCCCTGGGCTCCCTCAGGCTCTGGTATGACATATTTGAGCCATATAAATTCAGCTTCTCCTCTGGCATCTGTTAGCCGACTCACTTGCAACTCCACCTCAGCAGTGGTCTCTCAGTCCTCTCAAAGCAGGGAAAGAGTACTGTGTGCTGAGAGACCATGGCAAAGAATCCTCCAGAGAATTGTGAAGACTGTCACATTCTAAATGTAAGTTGATTCATATTTTTTCCCTTTTGAGCAGAAGCATGGTTTCACAGATTTATCATATTGCAAAGTGAACATTAGAAAGTGGAATCAAAGGTGACTTTGAATTATGGCTTGCTTATTGAGGTTTATTATGTATTGTTTTATTCTCTTTGTTCTTTGGTTAGGCAGAAGCTTTTAAATCCAAGAAAATATGTAAATCACTTAAGATTTGTGGACTGGTGTTTGGTATCCTGGCCCTAACTCTAATTGTCCTGTTTTGGGGGAGCAAGCACTTCTGGCCGGAGGTACCCAAAAAAGTAAGTAAATACACATCATAATCTGATGCTTCTGTTCTGAGTTTGATTGAATTTAATTAGTAGGCATATAAATTACTCTGAAAATGAAAATCGTGAAGTCTCTTTTGTGTTTATTTTCTGGTGGTGTGAAAAACTGAATCAAGATTTTTCTCTCCTTCATTTGCCTAATTATTTTGGTAAGGGGAAAAAAACTTGTTTTCTGTATTTTGGTTAGTAATGATAGGGTGTAGAATTACCCATTCTTCTATAATGCTTGTATTTGAGGAGTTAAGACTCCTCCTAGGAGCAAAGTTTTTACTTTAAGAAAAAAATACTTTCCATCTTTCTTTCAATTATCTGGGCAGAAACTGATGGAAAAGTAATTAGACCACCACATAAGGAGAAACCACCCAAAGTGGCAGCAAAGGATTTTCAGGGATTATGTTTCTGACTTAATGCATCTGCAGTGAGAACAGGCAGCAAGCTGCTTTTCAGGAGGAGCAATTCTCATACCTGAATTCACATTTATTTATGACTTAAAAAAAAAAAACAGAGCTTTTCAGCTCCTTGCCAGCTGCAATCATCACTGTCCCACGGAGACAGTAATGCCACAAGGTAGAAGCATGCGACCCCAAGTCATTAATCACAGATAACTCAGAAAGCTTCTGATATGGGGGTCATTTGGTGAAGCTTGGCTAGCCACTGTAGTTTGTATTTCTGTACCTTAGTGTTATTGTTACTCCTGGGCTCATATGCAATGGGCAAGTTTAGATATACAATAAATAAATAAAACCATAGTCCCAAATAAAACCATAATCCCTTCATGTTCACAATTTCCATTTGAAAGATAATCAACAAATATACAAACTACAAGTTGTGAAGATAGTTTTCTGGCTTTGCCATGTTTTTCTGTTGGTGTGTGGATTGCTGCTGAAGTTATTGTTATTACTGTTGTTAATTTGTTGTCATAAGATGCTCATTTCTATTTGGTAACAGGTGTAGGGAGGAAAAAGCACAAATCCAGGAAAGAGGATGATACAAGAAAATGGGTTGGCATGGACCATTAGGAGCCAAAGGAGCAATAGGAGCAGAGATAAAGATATGGGTCAGTGGGGAGAGAAAGGCAGAGGGGGAAAAGTAGAAAATAAGCTGGCTAAGTGTCTGAAAGAAAACAGAGATATAAGGCATAACCACCCTTGGGTTCTCCACCTCTGCTGTCATACCCACTTTCATTTAGTCCCAAAGGATATCTTATCAGGTTTAAGTAGGAGGGAGAGCAAGCCAGCCTACTTTGTTTGCCTTTTTATTTATACCTTGTTCCAGAAAGGATTTCAGGCATCACCCAATGCCTATAGTTAGCCCTATCCCCTCCTCCTCCCCTTACTGCTCCTTGCTTCTGAACTACTTACCGTTCAAATGTCTTTCTAGAGAAGCCACCTGTGTTCAGGCCGGCAGGGTGGGTAAAGCAATAGAGATCAGGAAGAAAACAGCAAATTAATAAGAGTGCCAAAATGCATTCCAATACAATTCTGGTACCACTTAGCTAATTCCCAAGGTGATATGTCACCCCACAAGTTGAATCTTGGATCCTCTTGAAAATTATACACGAGTTAAAGGGCCATAAATCCTTTTGTTCTCCATAGCCACAATGTACTTAACTGGGCATGGCGGATAGCTAGTCCTTTTGACCATCCTTAGAGGCTTGCCTAAATAAGGGGCCAGATGGCCTTTCTTGTTTTATCGTTGTCGTTGGTACTGCAAATGCTATTCCAAAAGAGTGTATGTGTTTTTATAAACTTGTAGTGCTATTTGCCTCAGTGCAGCTATAAACGACTAGGTGGAGACCTTGCATTTATATTGCAAAGTGTCAAACTCACTAGCAGGTCCATGGTCTCCTCTGTTTCCCTATTATGTCACCTTTACATCTCATTCTAGTTCTGTTTTTAATGATTATAAGGAGCAATCCTATGATACCTCAAACCAAAAGTAAAACTTGGTCAGTGCATGCACAGAAGAGGTGGGATATGCTGCTGAATAAAGTTTATCAAAAATCAAACCTCTTTTGAAGTAATCCATTTTGGGATGTCACTTTCAGCAAAGAGACTCTCAGAAATGAACAAAGCTATTATGAAGTAATCCAGATAAAGACAACAGGTGTCCCCTAGGGCAAGTTTCTCTACCATGAACAAATGTTGTTGGTTTTCCGTTCCAGTGGGGAGTTATGATTTATTGTCTTTGATATTTAAGTCCTGGCCTTCACAAGACCAGGTTTGGTTCATTGAAAACTAAGAAATCAGCTGGAAATGTGGATGTTTTACTTAGTCCACTACTACCTTCAAGTCCCAGACAAAGAGCTGAGGAGACCATCTATGTTTCCAATGGCTGAGACTGTCAATAAGCCTGCCTTAGAGCAGACTTAAGAATTCTGGGAAGAGACTAGCAGTCAGGTTAGTCTTGGAAGAGCTGCACAGGAAAAGGATCCAGGTATCTTACACAAATTAAAGACTCTCTCCTTAATGGTATGGCCTAGCAAGAAACAAGAGTTAGCAGATTAAAATCCAGTCTCTTTGGGCTTTCCTTAACAAGTCTGTGAGACTTGTGGGGACTCTGTGGCCCTTGGTAGAGAGAGCTGTGTATGCAACTGTGCTTACTGGTGGCAGTGATTTGTTTGCTGTCCTGGGAATTCCTCCAAGCTCTTAGTGTTTGCTCTCCTAGCCTCCACCACGCCTCCGTTTTATTTTGCCTTTCAACATCTGTGTATAATAAACAGTATTTATTTAACATCCCACATCTGGTGTTGACATTTCCATGCCAGTAAGTCCTTCTCCTCACTCCCGCTTTGGTGTGTACAAAAGATCCAGATTCCTGTATCCAAATTGAGAAAAAGCCATGCTTGACCTCCTCCCCTCACACACCTCAGGTGTGTGTGCACACAGGTGTGCACACACACAGACACACACACACACCCCAGAGAGAGAAAGAAATCGAAATAAAGTGAAACAAGGATGACTAACTCTGGGTGAGCTGCTGCATTTTCTTACAGGTCCCAGGCCCCTGACCCACAGCCACATATAGGAGCCACCTGAGCTAAATGAAAGCCAGGTCCATCCAGCTCTCTATTCAGCTTTCTTAAATAAGCAGAAGAGACCTATTCAGTCCCAGCAATTTTGAGAAAGCATCGTAATGAGGCTTCCCTTCCAGGCAGTGATTGCCCTGGGATCACTGAAGCAGAATCGCCAAAGAAACATTCTTGCTTAAAGCCCCCTGTATTACACATTTTACTGGAAACAGTCAGAAGCCAACTCCTCAGCTAATTAATCCAACATGAAGAAAACAAATCAGAAAAATCCTAGCCTTTAAACCAACAGTTTAGAAACATAGCACAGACCTTGTAGCCCATCCCTGCCAATCCTTTGTGGAGTGAGGCAGAAGAATCATACATTTAATAAATAAAAGATGGTCCTTATTGCCTTACATAGGAGCTGCCTGGTGACTTTAGGGTTGTTTGAAAGCCATCAGGACCACACAGCAATCAACAGATTTGTGAGGATGTTCCTTCAACTTCTACATATTACCAGAGCAATGAGGAGTGGTAGGGATAAGCGGGCGTTTTTCTGCCCTCCTGCCACACCTCATTTGCAGGTGATCATTAAAACAGTCTCCCACAGCGTTGTGAGCCCACTGTCATTCTAGGCTGAAAATCCTTTGCTCAGAAGAAGCACTTTCTTGATGAGTCTGATTGCAACTTTTTGTGCCTGCCTATTTCTTGGCACGCACAATTGGGCATTAGCCCAATATTAACTTTTTTCACTCCTCTCTAGGCACACAAGGAAAACAACTTTCCTCCCCAGGTCCTCTGGGCTTTCCTACACCACAGTCTGGTGGGTGAAATGTGGGTCTAGAGAAATATTAATATACCCTCAAGGAAAAAGTTGAAGACGTAACTGGAATATTTTTTGACAGGGAGACTGAGCTTTACCAGATGGTGCCATGTTGGCATTCTTAAAAAAAAAAAAAAAAAAAAAGACCTCCCTTCATTTTCCTCCTAATGCATTGTGAGACCCAGGGCCACCCTTGTACAACTCTCACTGGGCCAGCTCTTACTCTGGGCTACTCAAGGGCAGCTCCCAGCAATTATGTGGAGCCAGGCTGTGGTTGTGATGGCATGTTCTTCTTAGTCAGTCTCTTCATTCTCCTAAGGCAGCATTTGCTGAACAACTTATATGACACCAGGATGAAGAGCCTAGGCCTTCAAAGACAGCTGTTCTGGAGTGGTTGGGAGTGGAATTGGGGCTGTAGAGGAAGTAGCCTGGATGATCAACAGATGGTAGCAGTAGGAGTAGTCCAATGATCAACCTGACAGGTTGATCTGAGCAAATCTCGGCAGACTTTGCTAACTATCTAACGTTACAGATGAAAAGGAGTGAAGGATTAAAATAGGAACTGAGTCCCTAGAGACACTCAGTGACTTGCCCAAAATCACACAGCTTGTAAGTGGTGGGGTTAATGTTAGAACTAGAGGCTAGTCTGAAGATTCTTTCCACTATTCTTCAGCTGCATTTTAGAATCGGGGATGGGGATAATGGGTAGGGGAAAAACTTACTGGCCAGCTCAAGTCTGTAGATAAAAGAAGTAGCTTTTTCTTGTTGAAAAAGAATGTCTGTACTGCTTATGCCAATATTTTGCATATTGCCAAATGGTGATTGAAGATGCAGAACTCTAACTTCGCATAAGGAACAATCTGTCTGCTCTGTGTTGGTAAAGAAATACCCAGAGGCCCTTTAATTCCCCCAAGTTAGGTTAATAATAATATGGTACAGTGCATTCTCTTCCCTTCCTTCCAGCCTAACACCTGCTAGCCAGCTATTCTGAGCATGTATTTCACCTTTGGAGAGTGTACCTCATAAACAGACAGTAAGGGATGAAGATGGAGTGAAGAGCAGCTAGATTAATCACAGGCTTCAAAAAACAAACCTAAGCCAAATGCCCTCAAATCCCTGTCAGGACAGGCTAAAGCTTCTTGCCCCCAAAACAGACCCATCACACTGAGGTCTGAGATAGCTTTACTTTTTATAAAAAGCTTTCTTTTCTGATCTCAGGGACTGCCACAGAGGCAAGAAAACAGGGAAAACCGTGAAAGAGGGATGTTAGGGCTCATTTGCTGCCTGAATGGAGGATTTAACTGGACTGAAGACAGAATTCCTGGGCAGGGAAGAAAAATGGGTTGTGTCCTCTACATGTTTTGTCAGTGTGGTCTTCTTACACCTCTCACTCCCTGGACTTAATCACATATCTGTCTCATTTCACTTCTGATTCCTATTCCACTCCATTGGCTTCCTTGTTCCATTCCAATGTTCTAGTTCTTATAGTTAAGGCCAGCCTTATGTGTGGGTGGAGTAAGAGCCCATTTGAGTGGTGCTGGAAAGATGCCCTTGCCCCCAAATATCTCCCATTCCTCGTGCCACTGTGCCTATTAGATTGGTGCAAAAGTAATTGTGGTTTTTGCCATCGAAAGTAATGGCAAAGTAATAAAGTAATAAAATCGACCATTAGTACTTCATTCCTCTGAGTGAAGTATTGCACTCAAATTTTTAAACAGACAAACATTCATCACTAATATCTAAGTGTGAAATCATGGGTCAGATTGATTTCTTCTTTGTCATAAGGTACCTGAAGCACCACAAGATTCCTAGATGTCTAGACAGGAGACAAAGGGACAGACAGAGATGGGAAGAGAAGGGGGAAGGGCTATGAGGGTATAGAATGAATATGAAAATAGGACAGAAAAGGAAAGCTAGAAGCACCAAAAATTAACTCTATTTGCCAGTGGGGCAGGGGTGTACTTCTCATCATATTCTGTCCTTGCCTTATCCTTCCTGGAATAAAGCTGAGTTGGAGGCAGCTGAGATGAGCTACTTGTAGCCCACTCACACCTCTCTTCAGGCCAGTCATCCTGTCTCTGTTTTAGCTTGCTCCTGGAGAGGACAAAGCCATGTATTCTTTCATCTCCAGAAAGACCTTCAACCCCTGAGCCAGGAAGCTTAGTAGAGAGCAAAGTACTTGTGATGCCAAAGGCATGAGCTCAGTCTTCATATGGGCCAGTGAAGCTTGCATAGCCATTACCCAAGCAATGTGCTCCACAGGGACCCAGGCGAGACAGTGTGTCTGGATTTGCTCATACCCATCTCCAAACAGTCCAAAGTGGGCCACCAGCATCATCTTCCTAGACGAAGAATGGTCTGTTCCAAAAGGACACCTTGATAGTGAAATTCTGTCTGGGTAAATATATAGCTTCCCACTCCTACCCCCTACCAAGGAGTCACACATAAACGAAGTCATTCTGTTCCCACTCTATTTAGTAACTTATCATTACTAACATAAAGTCAACAAGTTAATGAGCACAATCAGAATGGACCCCTTCTCTCCTACCAAAAAAAAAAACTCTTTGCAGGAATGTTGAAAATAATCAAGATCTGCTGAGCTTGGCAGTTTCCAATAGTTTTCATCTAGCAAGGTGTCCAAGTAAAGTGTATTGCCAACAGTGCAGGAAAACTCATTCCACAGAAACACACTGAAATTCTAAATGTCACCAGTAGGTTCCATAGTCTTCTACCAGTGATTGAAAATACAGCCTGTATTTTTTCTTTCGCCCAGTTAGGCAGTGTTCCAGCATCCCCTAGTCTCTAACCTCATTTTTCCATACAATAATCCATCAGTGGTGCTACTGATGAAATAAACACCCCACCCCAGCCCCCAATGGCTAGTGGCATCAACATTTGTCTCAAAAATGGATAGTATTTCTAACAAAATTCCCCCGTTGGGAGAGCTGACAAGACTGGATCTGAAGTGGATGCCTCTCTCCTCTACTTAAGTCAGACAGACTGAGAGCTCAATTTGTTGCCATAGGTAGACGTTTCTCTTCTCAAGCTGGCTGCAGAGCTGGAACTAAGGACATATTTATTGCTAGAAGCAAATAACAAACCTAAAGGAATTTGCTAACTATCACAAACCAGGCCAGACTTCCTGAGTTAACTCTGCAGTTGCTGGAGAGTTCTAAGTATTGTTTTTCTTTCACTTTTAAAATGATTTTTTTAAAAGACCTTGCCAATACTCAAAAATCTCTCTTTAGGAAGATAAGGATGTGCCATTGGTGGGGAAAATTTATTCAACAAATACTTAGGTTCCAACCATGTCCAAGGCACTGTAGAGCTACCAAGGGGTAAATGACATTGACTCTTGATTTTCTCTTCAGCAGCTACATTAGACTTCCCACCCTTGAAGTAATACTTGCTTCTACAAATGGTTTCAATTTGTTTTTCTCTAGTTGAGTTGGTGAATATTTGACCAGGTTAAACTAACATTCAGTCAATGGCATCAGCAGACACTAAAAAACGACCCAACCTGGTGTAAGTTCTCTACAAGGCTGCCACTGGGAACCGTATCATTAGAAAGCAATGTGGGCTCTGAAGACTTGCTTTTTAAGGCTTTTAGTTTTCCAAATTTTTTTTCATAAGGAAAAATGAATATGAAGAAACTTGATAAACAAAGGTCTCCTAATGACAGAGATAAGATAGACTTCCAAAAGGCATCATCAGGTCTGGCCTGGTTTGTGACAGATAACAAATTCCTTTACGCTTATTTGCTTCTACCTATAAATATGCCCTAAAATTATAAGATAAGGGCTTACTCCTAAACTGCAGTACCATATGGGACTGGTCCTCTTGGTCTTTAGAAATACAATTGCCTCTTTTAGAGCACAGGAGAAAATCTGGGGTTTTGTTTTAGCCACTCAAGAAAGACCTGATGAGCAGCCTTTCTTCTTGGGAGGCTCCACGTTACTTAATGCAGGACACTTGGCTCAGTTGGCTTAATTCCATATACACAAAAGAATCTGCAGAACTTGAAAACAACTGAATATGGCTTGGGAAACAGAACCCAGGAACAAACTGGGTGAGGTTGGTTGCCCTATAAAGAGAAGACTAAGGAAAGGTATAAATGTTTCCTGGAGTTTAAGGTGCAAAAGGAAGCAAACAGAGCAGGGTAGGACTAATATTGGCAAGGAGAAAGTCTTCAGATTCTAAAAGGATAGACTCAAGGCTGTTGTGGCAATATTAAAGCCCTGGATAGATAAGGAGACAAACAATACGTAACCATTTTAAGTGTATTCAAATCTCTTTCTCAGACCTAATGAATTTCATGGGCGAGGGAAGGGGCAGTGTGGGGGGATTGGGGGGCGTGATTACTTAGCACTTGGAAAGGGAAGTGGTAGCTTAAAGAAGCAGCATAGGTTTTAGGTGATCCCTCAGCTTAACACAAGGGGAAAATACTTTATAGGCTGGTTTGCAAACTATCATTTGCTATTTAGCCAAGGCTGCCAAGAAAACTGTTGGAATTCTTAGTAATTAGTTCAGCAGCTTGGCTTGAATTCAAAATACCAGCTCTGAAGTGATCTCCATATCAGCTGCAGCACCAAAAAGCACCTCACTTTAGGGACACACTGAGTATCCTTTTTTTTTTTGAGATGGAGTCTTGCTCAGTCGCCCAGGCTGGAGTGCAGTGGCAAGATCTCGGCTCACTGCAAGCTACGCCTCCCAGGTTCACGCCATTCTCCTGCTTCAGCCTCCCGAGTAGCTGGGACTATAGGCGCCTGCCACCACGCCCGACTAATTTTTTTGTATTTTTAGTAGAGACGGGGTTTCACCGTGTTAGCCAGGATGATCTCCATCTCCTGACCCACACTGAATATCTTAGAGATTGTTTTCCTCTGTTCTCCCAGACCTATGACATGGAGCACACTTTCTACAGCAATGGAGAGAAGAAGAAGATTTACATGGAAATTGATCCTGTGACCAGAACTGAAATATTCAGAAGCGGAAATGGCACTGATGAAACATTGGAAGTACACGACTTTAAAAACGTAAGTTGGATGTTTTCCCCCTAAGGCTTTCCACTTAAAATATTAGAGCAGTTGAGTCAAGTTAAAAATAGCCTCCATCTAAAATTTGAATTCAAATGGAAACCTAGAGGAGGCTAGCATTCCATTATGAATTCAAATTTTGCTAGTCTGGTACCCCAACAGATCATGGAACTTACTAATAGTGGGTCTTTTGGGAAGCTTTATTGTTGTTTTGTCTGTTTCATAGGGATACACTGGCATCTACTTCGTGGGTCTTCAAAAATGTTTTATCAAAACTCAGATTAAAGTGATTCCTGAATTTTCTGAACCAGAAGAGGAAATAGACGAGGTATGTAAGAAGAATAATTGTGGTGGCAAAAGGCATCATTTATTGGATGCTACCTATGTGCCAAACATTGTACTAAATGCTTCACTTTTCTTTGATTCTCCGACAACCTTATAGATAGGTGCTATTATTATCATCATTTTCAGATCAGGAAACTCGAACTCAGAGCCAAAAAGTGACTTGCTCAAGGTCACACAGCTAGTGAGTAGCAGACTGGGGTCTTGAACTTAGGCCTTTCAAAAAACTGAATTGCATAATTTTAGGTGCAATGCTATACTTTTATACCAGGGCACCCATTAACATTATGTTGATTTTCTCTGAAGCCAAAGATTTCTAGTAAGAGGGATGAGCCAGAGAAACAAAATCTTGCCTCAGATAAAGCATTTTTTAAAAAGAAAGTTCCAAAGCCACCTGGGGTTCTTGCCACTTTTGTCACACTTCAGTATTCACCTATTTTAAAGATTGTGGTTCATTCACCTTACCATTTTATGCTGGGCTGCTAATGGAATAATTCACTTTTATTTTTATTTTTTGAGACGGAGTCTTGCTGTGTCACCCAGGCTGGAGTGCAGTGGCCGGATCTCAGCTCACTGCAAGCTCCGCCTCCCAGGTTTACGCCATTCTCCTGCCTCAGCCTTCCGAGTAGCTGGGACTACAGGCGCCCGCCACCTCGCCCGGCTAGTTTTTTGTATTTTTTTTTTTTTAGTAGAGACGGGGTTTCACCGTGTGAGCCAGGATGGTCTCGATCTCCTGACCTCGTGATCCGCCCGTCTCAGCCTCCCAAAGTGCTGGGATTACAGGCTTGAGCCACGGCGCCCGGCCAATAATTCACATTTAACCTCACTAGGAAAGGCAAAAGCAAAGAAGGTGAACACTGAAATGTGATACAAACTCTCTAAAAACACCCTGCTAGGCCAAAGTAAGGCAACCTAAGGTGCTGGTGCAATCACTGAATGGCCCCTGAAAACCTAATGGGAGATGGATGTTATTGCCTATAATACAACTATCTGTAAGGTCCCTGAGGCTCTTTATTGTTTCCTGTTATTTTGTCTATAATTACAGTATGGTTTTATTAGTGGGAGAAGGGGGACCTCAGTTAAGGTCATATTGTGACAACATATCCCCACTATAGCAAGAAAAAAACAAGCATTGGTTTAGTTTACTGCTTAGCTGGAAAATCTAAAGTGGAATTATGGCAATATCAGAGTGATCCTTCTTTATTTATTTATTTATTTAGTTATTTATTTATTTATTTTTTGAGACGGAGTCTCACACTGTCACCCAGGCTGGAGTGCAGTGGGGCAATCTCAGCTCACAGCAAGCTCCGCCTCCTGGGTTCATGCCATTCTCCTGCCTCAGCCTCCTGAGTAGCTGGGACTACAGGCACCCGCCATTTTTTTTTCTTTTCTTTTTTTGTATTTTAGTAGAGACGGAGTTTCACCATAGCCAGGATGGTCTCAATCTCCTGACCTCGTGATCCGCCCGCCTAGGCCTCCCAAAGGCTGGGATTACAGGCGTGACCCACCGCGCCCGGCCATGGCAGAGTGATCTTTCTACAAACTATAAAAACCTCTTTCTTTCTTCTCTCTCTCCCTGTTCTTTTTCACTTTTCTCCCACCCAGCTCCCTCCATCTTGATTCTCACTAACCCATTTCTTTTCCTTTATTTTTTCTTTATTTGGGGGTAGTGGGTGGGGAGGACTATTTTTCCTTCCCTTACCCAAGTCTTAGAGCTGTCATTGGCTCCCATTTTACTCTTTCATGCTACTGGTCTCCTCCGGGCCAGAGAAGTTACAGACCCTTGTTACTAGAATTTCCAAGAAAACAAAGAACGTTCTCCCAAAGATGATGCTCTGCTCCCAAGGTCTATGGTAGTGACAGAGTTTGGAGACTTTTTTTTTTTTTTTTAAAGTAAGCATGAGTTAGATGCATCTGAGGAATAGATCAACGTTCAGGATATTAGGAATGACTACAGTAGGCAAAGGTAAGATAAAAGGAAAATCAATAGGATTAAAAAGCTACTATACACAATAACATATGCTAATTACGTTCAGAAAATAATGTAAGCATTTGAGTAGGCCAGCCAGCAATGAGAACCTGAAGTGATATAATAGGATTTATTTTTCTGAAAGATTAAGGCAAAGGGGGCTGGGCACGGTGGCTCACACCTATAATCCCAGCACTTTGGGAGGCTGAAGAGGGGGATTACTTGAGGTCAGGAGTTCGAGACCACTCTGGTCAACATGGTGAAAACCCATCTCTACTAAAACAAAACAAAATTAGCCAGGCATGATGGCGCGTGCGTGTAATCCCAGCTACTGAAAAGGATGAGGTGGGAGGATCGCTTGAACCCGGGAGGTGGAGGTTTCAGTCAGCCGAGTTCGCGCCACTGCACTCCAGCCTGGGCGACAGAGCGAGACTCAGTGTCAAAAAATAAATAAACAAATAAAAAATAAAGGAAAAGGCTCATAATGTCTCATTTTGGCCCTAATTTAGTCTTCAGTTAATTTCACCAAATATTTTAAATAACACAAATATTCATTTCATGATAGTAAGAATATTGTAGCTTCAAGTAAATCTTATTTTTTATATACACACCACAGATTTTCTTTTAATGAGACAAATTTGTGGTCCTGAATGACAAAACCCTCTTCTGTACTTCCCTTCACACTGTATCCATGGCATGTGTATTTTAAACATGCAGAGCAGGTATATAAATAGCCCTGATTTTGCTAACAAAGCTAGTCAGCATACCAACCTCATTTTATACAATTCCTTTCAATGCATCTCAAGGTCGTTACAGACTCAAGGACAAAGGTGCTAAGACTTTAGAATTGTAAATGATTCCGGGAGAAATTAGTAAGAACTAGGTATACAACACAATTACCTCAATACTAGAAACTGAAGAGAAAGTGGCGTCCTTCACAGTATACAAAAAGCTGCTTAAGCAAAAACGCTCTGTGAGATAAACTCTAAGCATCTACAATGAAAGGAATGCAATAGTAGGAAGGCCAGTGAAGTCAAAAACTGGAGACCTCACTTTAAAACATAAAAAGACATCTTTTGTATGATAACTGGCTACCATCAACAGGCAAATCTTGTAAAACCCAAATATTAGATCCCATTGTTATTGAATTGATCTCACGAGTTTGGATTATAGGAGTTTTTTCAGCTCCAGATCAAATCCTGCTTGCCACCCAAGATGCAAGCCTAAATAAGGCAGGCTAACAAAATGTATTTATAAAAAAGAAAACAAATGTAAATCACTCAGGGTTCCAGAAGCTCAAGTTAAAACATACACAGACCCAGGACATGCTGAAAATAATGAAGCGCCTTTCTGACTTTGAGTGAAATGGTAACAGAGAAGGCTCCTAGTTTAGTAAGCAGCCTTGCTGTTAGACCCAGGATGGAGGAAGGATCAGTTGTTAACTCCCCCAACACCCACTGAATGCAAGGCACAGAGCTAGTTCACCAGCAGCACTAGGATTAAAATTGTTACTCACACTCAAAATATGTTGTTTTCCAGCATCCCATAATGTCTCACTTGTTCTATTAATTTCTCTGCCAATCCCCACCCTAAGCTACTTTCTTCTTTCAGAATGAAGAAATTACCACAACTTTTTTTGAACAGTCAGTGATTTGGGTCCCAGCAGAAAAGCCTATTGAAAACCGAGATTTTCTTAAAAATTCCAAAATTCTGGAGATTTGTGACAACGTGACCATGTATTGGATCAATCCCACTCTAATATCAGGTATGACATCCTTACCCTCATCCTCCTCCTATTTTCTAAGACAGTAACAGGTTAACATTCCCAGCATTTAGAGGCTACGTTTCTAGGAAAACAAATGATTGGTTTATACCTTCTTGGATGAGTCTATATATGCTGACTGCCAGTGAGGAGGGAATTTTTCACAGCCAAGTTATAAATCAGAAAAATTAATGTTGACAGGCTTTTAAATATCCCAGCAAAGGTAACACCATCCTAATGTGACTAGTGATAGCAAAAAACTAATCTATCTTTCTTTGCACATCTATATTCATTGCAGTCGTTATACCAGACCGTTGCTCAAACCACTGTGGGTCCAACCCAAGAATAGAGGAGAGAAGGGCAAAAACAATACTCTGCTGTCAAGAAGGATTCCCTATGTCAAATGGTGGCATTTTCCTTAGAAAATAAGACAATCACTGCAATACAAATTTCTTTGTCGCTCTTTTAGGAATTACTATAAAAGTAGTTGAGGGCTAGACGTCCAGAGTAGAAGAGTCCAGCCCTCAACTTCCAGTCAGCCCATAGAAAAGGTAAAGGCCCCCGGATGTCTTAGTCTGTTTAGCTAACATGCAATTTGGCCTCCCTCATTCTGCACAGCATAGATTACTCTATTACCCAAGAGAGGTTATTCTCACCAATGTAAGCATCTGTGGGTACTCTTTAGAGATATAAAAAAGGTGACTAAATGCAGTGTGGTATCCTGGACTGGATACTGGAACAGAAAAAGAACATTAGTAAAAATACTAATGAAATCTGAATAAAGTCTGTAGTTTAGTTAGTAACATTGCACCAATGCTAACTTCTGATTTTTTATCATTGTACCATGGTTATGTAAGATAACATTAGGAGAAACTGGGTGAAGAATATGTGAACTCTGTACTATTTCTGCAACTCTTCCATAATCTAAGATTACTTCTAAACAGAAAGTTTTTTAAAAAAATTTTAAGACAAGAAACATAAGGAAAGTGGGAGGACAGAGGATGTCAAATCAATTCAGGCAACCGAGAAATATTTATTGAGCATCTACCATGGGTAAAATCATCACTGTAGGAGATACAGAAGTCCCTTGTTCTCAGTTTTTAATTTAGTATGCTGGTAAGGCAAAGCAGTAAATGTTTGATGCCAAAGAAGCAAAGAAGTTTGTGTATGTAGAAATGATCAGGCTTGTTTTGGAAACTACTCTAAAATATCAACTGAAGGAGCTTGGAAAAGTGGTCCATGTCTAAATGATGCCAGTTTAAAGACACAATGAATATCTCTATCCCCAGCTGCTATTCCCCCAAGCACTTCTTTCAGGAACATTTGCAAAGCAGTTGCATCACAACTTTGCATTTATTATCTTAGTTTCCGAGTTACAAGACTTTGAGGAGGATGGAGAAGATCTTCACTTTCCTGCCAACGAAAAAAAAGGGATTGAACAAAATGAACAGTGGGTGGTCCCTCAAGTGAAGGTAGAGAAGACCCGTCACGCCAGACAAGCAAGTGAGGAAGAACTTCCAATAAATGACTATGTGAGTTATGTTTATGTAAACTCTTGATAGAGGAGAAAAAAAGAGCCCTCACAAAACTTACTACCCCTCAGATCACAATCGTTGGAAGGAGGATGATCATGGCTTTAACAAAAAAAAAAAAAATGTTTAAGCAACTTGAAATCTCCGGGAGGCTCATTCAAAATCAATCTCAATCTCTGTAGATGTATCTCCATGATCAGGCTAAGGAGCTTAATTTCTCACAAGCCCCCAACTCATACAGTCTTCTAGTTCTCTCCTGCTTGGTGAGAACTCTTGCTAGTGAACCTTCCTCTCCCACCCCCAACACTGGCTTCTTCTTCTTTCAGACTGAAAATGGAATAGAATTTGATCCCATGCTGGATGAGAGAGGTTATTGTTGTATTTACTGCCGTCGAGGCAACCGCTACTGCCGCCGCGTCTGTGAACCTTTACTAGGTTACTACCCATATCCATACTGCTACCAAGGAGGACGGGTCATCTGTCGTGTCATCATGCCTTGTAACTGGTGGGTGGCCCGCATGCTGGGGAGGGTCTAATAGGAGGTTTGAGCTCAAATGCTTAAACTGCTGGCAACATATAATAAATGCATGCTATTCAATGAATTTCTGCCTATGAGGCATTTGGCTCCTGGTAGCCAGCTCTCCAGAATTACTTGTAGGTAATTCCTCTCTTCATGTTCTAATAAACTTCTACATTATCACCAACAGCCTGATTGCTGCTGAACACACTGGGTAAGTGTTTGCTGAGAATATTCCCAGCAGCTGAAATGGAGCAGACCTGTCAAACATAGATGACTATGCTGAAGGCTCAGAAAACAATGCCCCAAAATGAAAGCGTCAGAAGCAAAAGTTTTTCTCTGACCTTCCCCTAACTGCCAGTCTCTCAGTCCCATTCTCCCCCTAGGATAGCCATAAAAACTAGAATCCCTCTTCCTCAAGGCGTGTCATAGAAATCAGAACCCCTTTTTTCCAAAGTCAGTCATTAAACCTAAAAATATCACTCTGATTTTTCCTCTGCTTTTCTGGGTAAAAGCTGGCCATAAGGAAATTATCTGACCTAGCTTGTTTGACTGTAGGTCATAAGACTCCCTTTCCAGAGAGGATCCAACAGGTTTGGAAGTAGAAAAGGGCAAAGCATAATGATACCCAAGTATCATATTTTACTCTGCTGTATTAAGACAGTGGAAATAAGGGGCTGATGATAAAATGTCTCCATAACTGATGCATTAAAAACATATCCTTTTGTGCATAGCCCCAGTGTTTAATTATATGAAGGACATATTGTGAACTTGCTTAAGTATCAATTAAGCTGCTGGACAGGCAGTGTGTCACAGCGGGCTAACACTAAAATATTTCAAATGTGCAGACTCAGCAAAGGAGAAAGCTAAACTAGCAAAAAGGGTCTCAGGCTCTCCTCCTATAAACAGGAACTCAACTTAGGACAAATTCAACATTCCATAGCCTTCCCATCTGGCTCCTCTTTATATCAGTATTTGATTAGATACATTTCCAAGGCAATTGTCTAAAAAACAAGAACTCATAAATACCACTCGCAGAAACAGGCATCATAGGAAATTGTTGAGGTGAGGAATCAAATGAGATTTTCCCTCCCAAATCACAGGGAACTAGCACTATACCACTTTCTTAAAGAAAATGTAAGGGCCTACTTCCCAATCACTCCATACTTTGCTTGGGAAAGGAAAAGGGGGCAAAGGGGAAAGAAAGAGGTTAAAGGGTAACGTTAACCTTGATGTCCCAGCCAGTTTCAGTTTCAAAATTCGTGCTCTACCAATCTGTCACCCCTTCTAGTTTCATTTGAAGGTAGCATACTTCATTGCTCAACTTCAAAGTTATTGTGTCATGAAAATGTCTGTCTGGAACTTTCTATCAGAAAAGTATTTTCAAATAAATTCTTCACCAAGATGCCTGTGGGCAGGAGTCATTTTCTCCCAGTTAATATTTGAGGAAATCCATAGAAAATGGCTTTGCCCAAGGTTGAGTTGCGATTAGTCAGTCATTAATTGGTAATTAGCATATATGCCATACTTGGATTACCAATTTTCACAGAATGAGAGCACAATAAAATATATCTAACAATGCACATTACTGAAAATATTTTTAATTGATGATTTAGAAGACATCTGATTGTTTTAGAGTACTTTGATTATCATAACAAGCACTAATTTATAGTTGAAATAGAAAAACGTAAAAGATGTGAAATTACTTTGAGGTTATATGAACTTCATGATGTTTCTATCATTGTTTTTTAATAAGACTACCCATTTTTAACATTGCTTTTTTAGATCAGCCAATAATTTTATTTATTTTTTCTATTTTTTATTTATTTTTCCATAGGTTATTGGAGTACAGGAGGTATTTGATTTTATGAGTAAGTTCTTTAATGGTGATTTGTGAGATTTTGGTGCACCCATCACCCAAGCAGTATACACTGCACTCTATTTGTGGTCTTTTATCCCTCACTGCCCTCCCACCCCGACCCTTTCTCCCAAGTCGCCAAAGTCCATTATATCATTCCTTTTTTTTTTTTTTTCTTGAGACGGAGTCTGGCTCTGTCACCCAGGCTGGAGTGCGGTGGCACGATCTGGGCTCACTGCAAGCTCTGCCTCCCAGATTCATGCCATTCTCCCGCCTCAGCCTCCCTAGTAGCTGGGACTACAGGCGCCCGCCCTCACGCCTGGCTAATTTTTTGTATTTTTAGTAGAGACAGGGTTTCACTGTCTTAGCCAGGATGGTCTCGATCTCCTGACCTCAGGTGATCCGCCCCCCTTGGTCTCCCGAAGTGCTGGGATTACAGGCGTGAGCCACTGCGCCCAGCCCATTGTATCATTCTTATGCCTTTGTGTCCTCATAGCTTAGCTCCCACATATCTGTGAGAACATGCAATATTTGGTTTTCCATTCTTGAGTTACTTTACTTAGAATAATAGTCTCTGGCAGGACGCGGTGGCTCAAGCCTGTAATCCCAGCACTTTGGGAGGCCAAGGTGGGTGGATCACGAGGTCAGGAGGTCGAGACCATCCTGGCTAACACAGTGAAACCCCATCTCTACTAAAAATACAAAACAAAACAAAACAAAAAAAAATTAGCTGGGCGTGGTGGCGGGCGCCTGTAGTCGCAGCTACTCGGGAGGCTGAGGCAGGAGAATGGTGTGAACCCGGGAGGTGGGGCTTGCAGTGAGCCGAGATCTTGCCACTGCACTCCAGCCTGGGCAACAGAGCAAGACTCCATCTCAAAAAAACAACAAAAAAAGAATAATAGTCTCCGAGCTCATCCATGTCACTGCAAATCCCGTTAATTCATTCCTTTATATGACTGAGTAGTAGTCCATCATATATATATGTGGGTGTACATATATGCATATATATGTGTATATATGTATATGCATATATATGTGTATATATGTATATGCATATATATGTGTATATATGTATATACATATATATGTGTATATATGGATATATATGTATATGTGTGTATATATATCCGTGTATATATGTGTGTATACATATGTGTGTCTATATATGTGCATATATATACATGCATATATATATATATATATATATATATATATATAAAAGTTTCTTTATCCACTGGTTGATTGATGGGCATTTGGGTTGGTTCCACGATTTTGCAATTGTGAAGTGTGCTGCTATAAATATGCGTGTGTAAGTATCTTTTTCGTATAATGACTTCTTTTCCTCTGGGTAGATACCCAGTAGTGGGATTGCTGGATCAAATGATAGTTCTACTTTTAGCTCTTTAAGGAATTTCCACACTGTTTTCCATAGTGGCTGTACCAGTTTACTTTCCCACCAGCAGTGTAGAAGTGTTCCCTGATCACCACATTCATGCCAACATGTACTGTTTTTTGATGTTTTGATTGCTACCATACTTGCAGGAGTAAGGTAGTATCGCATTGTGGTTTTGATTTGCATTTCCCTGTAGATCAGCCAATAATTTTAAATTCCTGAGACACTCAAATTTATGCAGTCTACAGTATACTATATATACCATGCTCTATAAGGGACATAAATGAAGTAGAAAATATACTCCCTATTTCCAAAGAAAGATGAGACACCCAAAATACATAAGCCCTAACGTAGGAACTTATACACAACTAACTACAGTTGTATATGCTGTGTGCATGTGCACACACACACACACATACACTCTAAGAGGTATAGATGATTCCATATCACATTTTAGGACTCAGAGTTCCTACTCACATTCAGGAAGCATTTCTTGCTCAAATGAGATACCTCAACCTCCAAATAATTTCACAGTGGGAAATTGTGATCCTCTTAATGAGCCAGAATGAGTTCAAAAAAAAATACAAGGGCATGCTGAAAGAAGCATTCAATCCTGGGCACAGTAGCTCACGCCTGTAATCCCAGCACTTTGTGGGGCCAAAGCAGGGGGATCACAAGGTCAGGAGTTCGAGACCAGCCTGGCCAATACGGTGAAACCCTGTCTCTATTGAAAATATTAAAAAAAAAAAAAAAAATTAGCCGGGAGTGGTGGTGCATGCCTGTAATCCCAGTTACTCAGGAGGCTGAGGCAGGAGAGTCGCTTGAACCTGGGAGGCGGAGGTTGCAGTGAGCCGAGATGGCACCACTGCATTCCAGCCCAGGCAACAGAGAAAAAAGAAGAAGAAGAAGAAGAGGAAGAGGAAGAAGAGGAAGAGGAAGAGGCATTTAAATTATCACATGCTTAGAAGGGGGGAGTTGCAGGGGGAGGGGAACAGCACAGCAAACAAACAAATCTAAACACACTCATCTGTCACTTCAATTTAGGTCCAGGCTAGGTTGGAAAGGAAAAAGTATAAATACCTCGCTCATCACAAATTTTTACCCCTCATGTGAATCCTGTGTAGAGATTCCTTATTCGGTGCCTTAGACTTCCTCACATTCAACCCACTTAAGCTAGAGCTGCCTCTCTTCCTTACACCCTTCCCTAAGCCCAGCCTCTTCAAAGAGCAACATCAAAGTAACTCTGACCTCCCAAGCCAGACACCTTGCAGTAATTATAATGTATCCCTGTCACCCACTCCAGGTCTTTTGTTGCCAAATGTTTTCTCTTCTAAACCTTCCCCACTGGATTATTTCTTAGATCATTTGTTACAACTTCCTCCCTGCTGAAGTTCCCAGGTTGGAGATGGAAAGTAAAGTAAAAATGCTTACACACAAAATTTGTTTTTCACTCATAGATTTCATTAATGCCATTTCCTTTCCTGAGAGTCTACAATAGCTACTTACCTACTACATTAAGGATCAGGCCTACCTCGCATTCAAAACATCCTGATTCAAACAACCCTAAACTACCACCTTGTAGCTCTTTTCTCCTCCTACTACCCTACCTACCACTCTTGCTTTTCTCAGGCATTTTAGTTTCATTCTGTTTGTCCAGTCATCCCATCTCCTTTACAGACTTGTCTCTCACTATTTGAAGAGATTTTTCAAATCCCATTTTCCTCTTCCCCAAACATGGAATCTAAATTCTCTCTACTTCATTCTATGCCTGTATGAATTAATACTGTCGTTCCTTGGTATCTGTGGGGGATTGGCTCCAAGACCTCCATGGATACCAAAGTCCTCGAATGCTCAAGTCCCTGATATAATATGAAGTAGTATTTGTATATAACCTACACACATCCTTCCTTATACCTTAAGTCATCTCTAGATTACTATTTATAATACCTAACACAATACAAATGCTATGCAAATAGTTGTTATATTGTATTGTTTTTTATTTGTATTATTTCTTACTGTTGTATTATTTTTTGCTGTGGTTTTTCCACATGCTTTTTATCCATGAATATGGAGAGCTGACTATATACCATTCAATGCACATACTCCTTATATATGATTTTAATGTGTAAGTTCAAAAAGAAAAGGGCCCATATCCTCTCCCATTTTGCTCTGTCTAGAACCCGGCACCATATCTAAAGCCTATACGTGGCCTTTAGATGTTCTGCGTGTGTGTTTTTAATTGAGTCCAATGAGAAAGAAGACGGGGAAGAAGATAGAAGAAAAAGAAGAGGCTGTAAAAGAGCATAGTTACAAAGCCCAGTCAGAATATTATTACAAAAAGTTGGCCTTGAGTTCTGTTCAAATTTAGGATACAAGTTCTCATTTTACTTAAATTCATTTTTTTATTCTTCATCTTTTGACACAGTTGAATTCCGTAAGTGTAAGGAATTCCTCTAATCCCAGAATGATCAAAAGCATAGATGATTGCCCACAGCTCGATTATTTCCATTATATGAATGCAGACATTTGGCATTTTCATCTCAGTTTTCAATGATTCTATGCATAAAAAAGAAAAAATGCCAAAAAGCACATCTGCTATGAAACCACAAGAAATACCATATTACCTTTCAGATTCTTTGGGGATCTAAATTCCAATCAAGAAAAGTCAGGTGAGGCAAAGCCATTCATTGCTCCCACTCAGCATAAGGACACTATGCATTAGTGTGCTCAGCACCTTCCTGCACACCTAAAATGGCTCTTTGGCAGGACTAGGGGCAAGGGAAATCTATTTTGAGTCTTTATATATAAGGCTCACTGTCTGGCTGAGTCCAAAACTGTCACTTTGGCTCCTAGAGTCTAACGCTGAAAGCTTACTGAGATAAATATGGACCTTCTCATTCAGGCTGTCAGGAAATGCGTGGATCTATTTTATTTATACCCTTAAAAATGATTTCATTTTGGCTTTCCTTCTTTGAAGAAGTTTAATTCTGGGGCTTAATTTTGCTGACAGAATGCTGTTCCCTAACAAGAAAGAAAAGTATTAAAAACCAGGTATAAATGTATACACAAAAAATACTGTCCCTGGCATTCCAAAGTCCTGCTCCTAAGTCTCCTCTACTATTTCTAATCAATTTGCATGAAAGCTCCTTACCCAATGACTGCATTGATCATTTATTTAGATCAATATTCAGTTCTGGCATTTGTAACCCAGTGACTGAATAGTCACTTGTCTACTTACTGCTTTGAAATTTGTATTCCATTGTCTATCTTCTCTTCCATTCTCTTAACTTCACACTCAGGCCTATTGTCCTTGCTAAAAGGGGGTCAGAAAGAGAGAGGCAGAATGAACCAAAGGAAATAGAGCAAGCCACAATAAATTCCTCAAGCAAAACAAACAACAAAAAAACCCAGCCTCTCCATAGTCCTGAGATGATCTCTGCCTGACAGTGATATTAATATATTGTTTATATTTATCCTTCTCTGCTGATGCTATCATTTGCCATTCTGAATTTTCCACTGACAGCAGTATTTCTACTGGTCTTACGGAGATGTTGCTTTCTGAAACACAATTCAGGCTCACACCCATATCAGTCACCAGTGAGCCAAAAGCAAGACACCTGCCAAGGGCAAGGGATTTAGGGTACAGGCCGCAGCCATAGTTGAGCTGCTGAAGTAGAGAGTAAAAAAGCAGCAGTGCGACTATTTAGAAATAAAACATAAGGATTTGAGCTTGTTTATTTTGCAAAGGATCCATGTTGCCTATCAACTCACAAATTCACTGTGTCCACTGAAATTTGTTCTTAAAGGTAAGGGTTGTCTCTACACAGCAATATTGCTCCAGCCTTGTGTATCTAGTGAGCCACCATGACGTAAATCTTCCATGTTTCCAATAATAGCTTTCGATGTTTGGGTTATGCTAAATCATATCATGCTGAAATCAGAATGGTTTGTGGTTGACCTTTTATATTTCCTGTTCCTCCAAACTACTTCTCTTTTTGAGAGTTTCTTGTTACCAGGGCATGTCAATATAGGGTAACTGGTAAACTAATATGATCAACAAGATATGAATAACCCAGAAACCTGCTAGAAACTGTGGCATGGCAGATAGAAAATAGGTTATCCTCTTTGTTGTCTAGTCATTTACAAAATACTTGGCATGATAAAACTGTGCTTTTTAAACAATTAAGAAAGTGTAAGACAGAATTATTTTCAGAAGGATTCAGGAGAACAAGAATTCTTCATATGCTCTCAGAGACCAAGAACTTCTGTCCCTCAAAAACCAACAGTGCTGGTTTTCTCAGAATCAGCCTATCAGTTATATCCACTCAGAGATCTGCAAAGCCCTGATTTCCCAAAGATATTTGTCTTACTGTTAAAATCAAGTTCAGCTGCATATGAAAGGAAATCCTAAAATGATGTAACTTAAACAAAGTAGAAGTAGATAGTCTAGGTTGTCCAGTCAACTGACCCATGTACCTATCTTTCTGTTCTTCTATCCTCAGTATGTAGTTTTCATCCTCAAGGTCGCCTCATGGTCAAGGATAACTCTAGTTCTAGCCATCATGTCTACATTCTAGATTGGCTTCAGAAAGAAGCTGGACACCACAAAAGCACACCCCCTAACTTTTAGGGAGACTTCCACTTATACGTCATAAGCCTGAACTTAGACATATGGCCAAACATAGCTTTAAGGGAGACTGGTAGCATTCTTTGTTCTGGGTGCATTATCACTTCAAATGAAATCAAGATTCTGTCACTGAGGAAGAAGGCGAGAAGACATGCTGGAGGAGGTAACTGGCAATCTTGGCAACATCTAGTAACTTATCACAGGATCTAGGATCCCTACTATTAAAAAGTTATCCCTTTTGTATTAAGTTGCTGTCTCTCAAATTCTCTGTTAAATTTAAATATATTACTCCGAAAGTGATCAAACATTAACGAATTAAGGCCCATTCTCATATGATCACAAACCAATCGATGAGGTGAACTTTTTCTCTGAAGAATGAGAGCATAAATAAAGAGAACTAAAAACCCTACTTGAAAAATAAATAAAGGATAGGTTAAAGGAAAGCATCTAGAGGACTCTGTAAAGTCAAGACACTACAAGTCAAAAGACTGAGGGTGGGGAGAGAGCCAAAACCAATTTTGCTTACATCACAATTTTGCTGCAAACAGACCCCACACTTATGGGTTGATATAATGGTATGGAATTGCTACAGTCTGCAGATAATACCCAAAGATAGTATATCACAAGGCAAACAATTCCATTTATTATCTTTTGCAAGATTTTTGTTTGTTTTTCATTTTTACCAACCAAGAGGGAAAAGTGGTACTAGGAGATGTAGGACTGGTTGGAAAAAGGAAAGAAAAAAATCTTTCTAATAACTATAGCTCTTGCTCTTGAATCAAAATAGAGCACCATTTTGAAGAAAAGTATGAGGACAGGATTTTCTTTTCAAAAATCCTCGTTAGTTTTTGGAATAAGACCTTTATAAAATGAATATTATTCATCAAAGGGATTTTGATTTGACAGACTTAAATTGACTAGAGAAAGTTCAAGTTCTACATTATGGAGAATCAAAATGTCTCTAGCAGAGCAGAGTAAATTTCACGACACATCATACACAGAGCAGATGTGAGAACAAGTTCTATTTTACTGTCACCCAGGGAAATTTCCCTTTTCTTTCAAGTAGCCAATAATCCATACTTATTTTTCTAAATCTTGATTTTTTTTGCACCATCAGTGGATCCCATCAGTCATGGCAATGAATATGGCTTTAGAGATAATAAAAGGCTGTAACCAATTTATAGACCAATCCCAAGAGCATAAACTTTTATATTCAGAGAAACTACAATGACAATTTAGGCCACTAGAGAAAAAATAAAGAAAAAAAAATATTAGTTTGAAACTTGTTCACAGTTTTCAGGCCAAAGAACACAAACTGATTCCCTACAACACATTCATTCTGAGCACTCAGTAAATATTAACCAACATTCCCCAGTGTTTTGACCCAGTATTACATTTAGGCATCTTAAGAATGAAGCCCACTTTAAGTACTGAGAGATTGCTTCACAGAAATTTTATTTGTCTTGATATTTAATCAAATTATTTTTATGCTAAACCTTCTTTACCCAGTGTCTACATTTTATTAATCAACTGGTCCTTCACTTTAAGCTTATGAGAAGTTGTACAGAAAACACTGAGAAAAGTTTTCTTTCATTTGAGGGTGTTATTATCATGGTCGCAGATATTTTGACTTTCGGGACTTGAGGGAAGGTAAGGGAAAGCTAATCCATGTTTTAGCTTTCCCCAAAGCCTCCAAACTATTGCCCATCCAGTTTCCTTTTAGATGATAACTAAGCAGTCTGCTGGAGCTGAGAAAAAACACCTCAAACTGCAGAAAATTGAAATCTATGTTTTATCAGGCATGCAAGTATTTCCCTCCAGGTGTCTAATTCCACATTCCAAAGCACGTTGTTTTCAAAAATAGAGTAATTCAACATCTCACAATTTGTCTTACACATTTCTGTACATTTCATACCCTATTCCAAAGTGTTCAATTGGAGTGCAGGTTACTCATGAAAGAAGTGCTCTATTTCATTTCATGGAGCGACATGTCCAGGAGACCATATTTTTCAGTTATAAAAGTTTTAGATGGGTTTCATTCTCTGTCATCTTTGAAAAATGAGTAATCCCACCCCAAGGGTCACATTCCTACCCCACACAGAAGTGGCCCTTGTCTCTAATTATCCAACCAGAAGGATAAGATTTCCATACTAAAGAGAAAAAAGATCATCACAGACTTCTTTGTTATACAAAGCTTAACATCAATAGACTGACTGTGCTCTCTACTGGTAAAATCAAGAGCTACAACCAGCATCAAAAATTTACTTTATGAAAGCCTCGTGGAACTAGGAATTCAAAAATTGTTTACTGTGCCCAGAAATAGGATATCTTGCCAATTGAGTTCAAAAATTACATGAAAAGATTATTCTTTAGCCTGAGAGTAGAGGCAAGTGTAGTCAGAGCAGCTCCAGGATCAAGGTGAATACAGATTCATATACTAGTACCATTTGATATCATTGTCAATGTGTTATTAGTTGCTTAATGTGTTCTGACCAAACACAATGGTCCAGTGGTTCTCAAACTTTAGTCTGTATCAGAAGCTCCTGGGTTGCCTGTGAAAAATACACAGACTTAGATCTGAGGTACAGAAATTCTGATTCTGCAGCTTTGGGATGAAGTTCTGGAATTTGCATGTTATCAATTCCTCCCTCCCCTGATGATTCCGGTGCAAGCGGCCCAAGGAATACATTTTGAGTAACATTGATAAATTTTGCAAAACACCCTTGTCAGATGTGTTTGAACCACAGGAACTCCATCTGGAATAGGGACTGTGTAAAATAAGGCTAAGACTTGCTGGGTGGCATTCCCGATAAGTTAAGGCATTCTTAGTCACAGGATGAGAGAGGTGGTCGGCACAAGATACAGGTCTTGAAGACCTTGCTGATAAAACAGGTTGCAGTAAAGAAGCCGGCCAAAACCCACCAACACCAAGATGGCGACAAGAGTGAACTCTGGTCTTCCTCACTGCTACACTCCCACCAGTGCCGTGACAGTTTAGGAATGTCATGGCAACGTCAGGAAATTACCCCATATGGCCTAAAAGGGGAGGCATGAATAATCCACCTCTTGTTTAGCACATAATCGTGAAATAACCGTAAAAATGGGCTACCAGCAGCCCTTGAGGCTACTCTGCCTATGGAGTAGCCATTCTTTATTCCTTTACTTTCTTAAGCTTGCTTTCACTTTATGAATTTGTTACAGGAAGGGTCCCGATCCAGACCCCAAGAGAAGATTATTGGATCTTGTGCAAGAAAGAATCCAGGGCGAGTCTGCAGTGCAAAGTGAAAGCAAGTTGATTAAGAAAGTAAAGGAATAAAAGAATGGCTACTCCATGGACAGAGCAGCCCCAAGGGTGGCTGGTTGCCCATTTTTATGGTTATTTCTTGATGATATGTTAAACAAGGGGTGGATTATTCATGCCTCCCCTTATTAGACCATATAGAATAAATTCCTGACGTTGCCACGGCATTCGTAAACTGTCGTGGTGCTGGTGGTAGCGTGGCAGCAAGGACGACCAGAGGTCATTCTCGTCGCCATTTTGGTTTTGGTGGGTTTTGGTCGGCTCCTTTACTGCAACCTGTTTTATCAACAAGGTCTTTATAACCTGTATTTTCTGTTGACCTCCTATCTCATCCTGTGACTTGGAATGCTTTAACCACCTGGGAATGCAAGCCCAGTAGGTTTCAGCCTCATTTTACCCAGTTCCTATTCAAGATGGAGTTGCTCTGGTTCACACGCCTCTGACAGATTCATCTCAAATTATTTATTGTGCGAGATCCAAGAACTCTCTTGGGGTCTATATCAGGAACACCCCCTTCCAGTAACACCCTAATAGTGTGGTCAGAATAATTACAAACTAGTATGTCAGCAACACCATCTTCAGAACTATGATCTCTCTGGTGGGACTGGAGGAAAGCCTTTGGTTTCCTTGCTTTCATAGGTGCCAGCTCTCTGCCTCCACCTGTCTTACTGACTCCTGTTTGGTGTTTAAGCAAAGGAAAGTATTTTTAATTAATAGTGATAATAAAAGCTAACACTTACTGAATGCTTATTATTTGCCCAGTACTAACTGCTTTTCTTATGTTAATTTAATCCTCATAGCAATCTTATGAATGAGGTAGAACTATTATTATTCCTATTTTACAAATACAGAAACAGAGACATCGACCAAGATTATACACCCTCTTAGGTGGCAGAGCCAGGATATGAAGGCAAGCAGGTCTGCTCCAGAACTCACGTACCTAACCATTCTCTATACTAACTATATACATTTCAAAGGGAAAATACGAGCCTTCTTTTCTTTGTGATTATATTTTGACTCTACCCACTAAGGCACAAAATTATTGAGTAGAAAAAAGGTTTTAAAATGTAGTCCTTTATCAGTGGCTTACTTGATCAAGTTCAGTTTCCCTGAATAGTGTGTGATCACAGCAATATCCACTATGTCAGAGGTGTTTAAACCAGAATAACTCCATCTTGAATAGGGGATGGGTAAAATAAGACTGAGGCCTACAGGGCTGCATTCTCAGGAGGTTAGGTAGTCTTTGTCACAAGATGAGATAGGAGGTCGACAGGACTGGTATCCTGCTGATAAAACAGGATGCAGTGAAGAAGCCAGCCAAAACCCAGCAAAACTAAGATGGCAACAAAAGTGACCTCTCGTCGTCCTCATTGCTCATTATACATTAATTATAATGCATTAGCATGCTAAGAGACATTTCCAGCAGCACCATGACCATTTACAAATGCCATGGCAACGTTCAGAAGTTACTCTATATAGTCTAAAAAGGGGAGGACTCAGTTCAGGAAATTGTTTGCCCTTTCCCTGGACAACTCATGAATAATCCGCCCCTTGTTTAGCCTATAATCAAGAAATAATAATAAGTATAGTCAGTCAAGCAGTTCATGCTACTGCTCTGTTTATGGAGTAGCCATTCTTTTGTTTCTTTACTTCTCTAATAAACTTGCTTTCACTTTACTCTGTGGACTCGCCCCAAATTCTTTCTTGTGTAAGCTCCAAAAACCCTCTCTTGGGGTCTCGATCAGGACCCCTTTCTGGTAACAGCTACAATGCTTTTGTAATGCTTTTTGTGTTCCCTACAAATTCATTGCCTCACTTAGATTTGGAAACTGACACATTAAGCAACTTTTCTGAAATCACCAAGGAGTTGATGGCAGCAATGAAAGAGCCCAGGGAATTTCACTTCAAAATATATCACCCTGGTATGTTGATTATTTTAAATTAAAGGCCCTTGAAGGTCAGTAGATGCTGGAAGAAGTTTTATTCCTTCATCTGAATTAAGACAGGACCTGCAAAAAAGAACACAATTGCCTTCCATTTCTTCCCTGAAATTTCATTATCTATCCCAGAAAAGAAGACTGAGGAATACAGCCACACCTGGACAGACTTTCTCACAAAATGTCTGTTTCTCAGGCTCATTCAAACTCCCAAGAGTCATTTACAAGTTAATTTCTGTCTCCCAGGCTCATTCATTCTCCCTAATAATTATTTACTACCCCTCAAAAGAATTGCCTATGTTCCCTATCTCCTCCTCCCGTATGAAGAAGGGTATATACACCTCTGGGCCTCATAGGTTATTGGGTAATCACGTTTTGGTGATTTCCCCACCCTCTCGTGCATGTTAAAGAAATTCTACATGCCCTTTTCTCCCATTAATCTGTCTTTTATCAGTTCATTTTCTGTGACCCTTCAGATGGCTTTCCCTCTTCAACCCTACAGCAGTGTAGTAAGACCTCTACTCATCCTCCATGTTGGCCCTCCCCACCCAATCCTTGCATGCTCACCACTCAATCCCTTTACATACTGGCTTGATTTAAGTAGCATAATATCCATAGCCTAGGAATGGCCATATATGAAAGATATAAAAGAACAAGCTGTATATTAAGCAAACTTGTCCTGGCTTTTGGAAACCATGCTAGTGCCCAAAAGACAAACAATGTAATTGAAGACGTCAGCCTAGACAAAAGAGGTGTTCTCTTTACGGTTGTCATAATAAATCTCTCTCTGAACTTTACTTGGCATTTAGGTATATTAGACCTTCAAGTGCAGACCTTTAATTTCTTCCCTGTCTTTTTAAACCTCACATTAAATATCACTATTTTCTTCTCTATACCTCCCTCATAAAATACTTTTAAAGCAACTTGGACACAATAGTATCCTTCTCCTGCCCTCTACAAACAATTCATGAGCCCAAAGCATGTGCAGTTCTTTCTAGTTGCAACTATGAAAGAAAAAGGTTAGCAGTAGCTAGCTAAAATGTTTGTGAGCAACTGTAAGTTCCAGCCAGGGTTTATCAATGCCCCAGAACAATTTGCAAGAGGGGGCTGCATTTATATCCTGAGTCATCATGCCAAATTCCAAGATGTAGAACTTCATCCTTCCATCAATTGCCATGAGTCTTGAGAGTGTGAAATTACCCAAATTCACAAAACAATGGTAATAAAAGGGATTGATTGATAGCTTTATCCCCAGACTGGTTTTTACAAACCACTAGACAAAAACCATGTTGGTAACAGGGTATGCTCTGTGATGGTCCCCACATCTAAAACCATTTTTTTTCTCTCCTCTTGCTGTAGCAAAGCCTCAATTCAAAGCAGTTTTCAAACCACGTGTAAGGTAAATAGATATCCTTATCCTAAGGTAAATAAGTGAATTAATGGAATAAGGCACTATTTTATGAACTATTGAATTAGCAAAAATTAAGATTTTCAGTGTTGGTAAATGTATGTGAAGAGAGACACTTTGATATAGCAGTAAGAAGAGTGTAATTAGTGTAGCTATCTTGAGGGCAATTTGGCAATATCAGTCAAAATTAGAACTGCATATACTCTTTGACCAGCTGTTCTTCAATTGGGAATCTAATCTAAATATATATACTTTCAATATATAAAACAATATAATTCAAAGGGTATTCATTGCATTGATTGTCATATGAAAAAAATTGGAAAAAACCTAAACTGCATTGATTATGGTAGAAAAAAATCTCGGTCTAATGATAGGGCATGGTTAAATAAATTATGTTGTTTCCCTACTCTGGAACACTACAGAAGCTCTGCATGACCTGGTGTTAAAAAAAATGTAAGAGGCATTTTAAAATGAGGAAAAAGCAAGGCAAGGAACAGCTTGTATAATAAAATAATAGCTAACCAGGTGAGACTTCTGGAATGGCAGAGTAAGGATCTCTGTAAATCCACTCCTCTATAAAATCAATGAAAATACTGGCAAAATTATAAAAATCAACTTTTTTTTTTTTTACAAATCTGGAAATTAACCAAAGGTCTAAAGCAATCTGAGGAGCATTTAGTCAAGAAAAACCACAGCACCTATGTAAGAAAATTTTACATTTTTAACTTGGCCTACTCCCATGTTTCTCTCCCCAGCTCCAGAGTTCCCTTGAAAACCAGCCAGCTCACAGCCTGAAGAGCTGTAAAAACAAAACAAACAAAAAAATCAAAAACAAAAAAAAGCAACAGCTTTACAGCCACTAGAGGGGGCAGACTGGGTTTGGAGCTCCTCAAACAACTATCCCACAGCATTGTTACTGTTTGACTTGTCTCATATCTCTCTGGGAAAGCCCCATTTATACAATGCTTTCATATGTGACCTGACTCTGAGCTTGCTCGACAAGAAAAGCCCTATCTTTAGTGCATTTATCAAAAGTAATCAGCTGCAATTGTTTAACATCACAACTGCCTGAGGTGATTATACCAGTTTGGGCGAGCCAGGGCCTGTCCAAAAACTTAAAAGAAAGATCTAAGGAATGCAGTGTTTGTAGTGGACTTTAAAGAGCTTGAGACCGGCCTGGCCAACATGGCGAAACCCCGTCTCTACTGAAAACACAAAAATTAGCCAGGTGTGGTGGCGCATGCCTGTAACCCCAGCTACTTGGGAGGCTGAGGCAGGAAAATCGTTTGAACCCAGGAGGCAGAGGTTGCAGTGAGCCAAGATCATGCCACTGCACTCCAGCCTGGCTGACAGAGCAAAATTCCATCTCAAAAAAAAAAGTGTTTGAAAGATGCAAACAGAAATTATGGAGTTGCGAAATACAGTAATTGCAATGAAAGATTCACTAAAATTGTTCAATAGTAGATTTGAGCTGGCAGAAAAAAAGAATCAGAGAACTCAAACATAGGTTAATTTAGGCAAGTCAGTCTGAGTAATAGAAAGCAAAAAGGTTCAGAGACCTGTAGTATACCATCAAGCATACCAATAGACATACAATGTAAGTCCCAGAAGGAGAAGAGGTAGATGTAAACAAATAGAATATTTGAAGAAATAATAGCCAAAAATTTCCCCAATTTTATGAAAAACTTTGCTCTACACAGCTAAAAGTGCAACAAACTTCGAGTAGGGTCAACACAAGGATATCTACACCCAGTCACATCATAGTCAAACTGTTGAAAGACAACGACTCTTTAAAGCAGCAAGAGAAAAGCAATTCGTCACATATAAGGGACTCTCAATAAGATTAACAGTGGACTTCTCATCAAAAAGGACAGAATGCCTTCTTGCCTTCATGGAGGACAGAATGCATTGGGATGGCACCCTCAAAGTACTGAAAGGAAAAAATTGTTAACTAAAAATTCTGTATTTGGCAAAACTATCCTTCAAAACTGAAAGAGAATTAACACATTTCCAGATGAACAAAAACTGAAAGAATTTTTCACTAGCAGATCTGACCTACAAGAAATACTAAAAGAAGTCCTTCAGTCTAAAATGAAAGAACTATACAGTAATTCAAATCCACACAAATAAATAAATAGTACCAGTAAAGGTATCTATGTAGGTAAACATAAAAGATAATGTAAACATATTTTTGTAACTTTTGTCTTCTCCTACCTTATTTAAAATATAATTGCATAAAGAAATAATTATAAAATTGTGTTGATAGACTAATAATGTAAAATATATAATTTCTATGACAATAACAGCACAAAAAAAACAGAGTGGGAATGGAGCTATATTGGAAAATGATTCCGTATACTATTAAAATTACATTTCTATTAATCTCAACTAGATTGCTAGATTGGTTTGTTGTTGTTGTTGTTGTTGTTGTTTTTGAGACAGAGTTCTGCTCTGTCGCCAGGCTGGAGTGCAGTGGCGCGATCTCGGCTCACTGCAACCTCCACCTCCTGGGTTCAAGCGATTCTCTCTGCCTCAGCTTCCCGAATAGCTGGGATTACAGGCGCCCGCCACCACGCCCAGCTAATTTTTGTATTTTTAGTAGAGATGGGGTTTTACCATGCTGGCCAGGCTGGTCTTGAACTCCTGACCTCAGGTGATCTGCCTGCCTCGGCCTCCCAAAGTGCTGGGATTACAGACGTGAGCCACTGCCCAGCCTAGATTGTTTTAAAATAATAATTGTAATCCCCAGAGCAACCACTAAGAAAATAACACTAAGGATATGTGGTAAAAGAAATGACAAATTAATTAAAATAGGGCATTAGAAAATGCCTATATGTCACAAAGTAAGGAAATAATGGAAAAACAGAGGTACAAAAGTGATATGACATACAGAAAACAAATAGAAAAATAGCAGATGCTAGTCCTTTCTTTAAAATCAGTAATTACATTACATTTAAATGGAGTAAACTTTCCAGTAAAATATAGAGATTGACAGAGTGGATAAAACAAACACAATTCAACTATATACTGTCTATGAAAAAACTACTTTAAATTTCATATGGAACCAAAAAAGAGCCTGTATAGCCAAGACAATCATAAGCAAAAAGAACAAATCTGGAGGCATCACACTACCTGACTTCAAACTATACTACTAGGCTACAGTAACCAAAACAGCATAGTGCTGGTATAAAAACCAACACACAGACCAATGGAACAGAATAGAGATCTCAGAAATAAGACCAAGATGAATTAAAGACTTAAATGTAAAACTCATAATTATAAAAACCCTAGGAGAAAACCTAGGCAATACCATTGAGGACATAGGCACAGGCAAAGATTTATTGACGAAAATGCAAAAAGCAATCGCAACCAAAGCAAAAATTGAAAAATGGGATCTAATTAAACTAAAGAGCTTCCACACAGCAAAAGAAACTATCATCAGAGTGAACTGACAACCTACAGAATGGGAGAAAATTTTTGCGATCTATTCATCTGACAAAGGTCTAATATCCAGCCAGAATCTACAAGGAATTTAAACAAATTTACAAGAAAAAAACAAACCTGGCCGGGCGCAGTGGCTCAAGCCTGTAATCCCAGCACTTTGGGAGGCCGAGACGGGCGGATCACGAGGTCAGGAGATCGAGACCATCCTGGCTAACACGGTGAAACCCCGTCTCTACTAAAAAATACAAAAAACTAGCCGGGCGAGGTGGCAGGCGCCTGTAGTCCCAGCTACTCAGGAGGCTGAGGCAGGAGAATGGCCTAAACCCGGGAGGCGGAGCTTGCAGTGAGCTGAGATCTGGCCACTGCACCCCAGCCTGGGCGACAGAGCAAGACTCTGTCTCAAAAAAAAAAAAAAAAAAAAAAGGAAAAGAAAAAAACAAACCCATTAAAAAGTGGGCAAAGGATATGAACAGACACTTCTCAAAAGAAGACATACATGGGGTCAACAAACACATAAAAAAAAAAAAAAAGCTCAACATCACCGATCATTAGAGAAATGTGAATCAAAACCAATCAAAACCACAATGAGATACCATCTCACATCCATCACAATGGCGATTATTAAAAAGTAAAAACAAAACAAAACAAACAAAAAAACAGAGGCTGGTGAAGCTGCAGAGAAAAAGGAATGCTTTTACACTGTTGGTGGGAGTATGAATTAGTTCACCCATTGTGGAAGACAGTGTGGTGATTTCTCAAAGACCTATAGAAAGAAATACCATTTGACCCAGCAATGTCATTACTGGGTATATACCCAAAGGAATATAAATCATTCTATTATAAAGATACATGCATGCATATGTTCACTGCAGCACTATTCACAATAGCAAAGATATGGAATCAACCTAAATGCCCGTCAATGATAGACTAGATAAAGAAAATGTGGTACATATACACCATGGAATACTAAGCAGTCATAAAAAATAACAAGATTGGTCGGGCACAGTGGCTCATGCCTGTAATCCCAGCACTTTGGGAGGCTGAGGCAGACAGATCATGAGGTCAGGAGATGGAGACTATCCTGGCCAACATGGTGAAACCCGGTCCCTACTAAAAATACAAAAATTAGCCAGGTGTGGTGGCATGCACCTGTAGTCCCAGCTACTTGGGAGGCTGAGGCAGAAGAATCGTTTGAACCTTGGAGGCAGAAGTTGCAGCAAGTCGAGATCGCGCCACTGCACTCCAGTCCGGCAACAGAGTGAGACTTCGTCTCAAAATACTAATACTAATACTAATACTAATACTAATACTAATAATAAGATCATGTCCTTTGCAGGGACATGGATGGAGCTGGAAGCCATTATTCTCGACAAACTAACGCGGGAACAGAAAAAAAACACTGCATGTTCTCACTTACAAGTGAGAGCTAAACAATGAGAACACATTGACACATTGGGGGAAACAACACACTGGGGCTTGTCAGGGGGTTAGGGGAGGGAGAGAGACATCAGGAAGAATAGTTAATGGATGCTGGGCTTAATACCTAGGTGATGGGATGATCTGTGCAGCAAAATCACCTGTTTGCCTATGTAACAAATCTGCACATCCTGCACAGGTACCTCAGAACTTAAAATAAATTTGAGGGGAAAAAAAGAAAGCATTTTATTGTCAATTATGAAATCATCCAATATATCAAATATAAATTATATTTTTCAGATGAATGTCAAACAGAACATGTAACATGTATAATGTAAAAAGGGTACATGAGGAAAAATGAATAAGTAACCACTTTTAATAAATATACTGATTTAAAAAATAGTGTAGGACTAATTACCCTAGGAAACAGAAAAACAATAGAAATCAACAAAATTCAAGTTGACTTTCTGAAAGGATCAACAAAATTAATAAACCTTTAGCTAGACTGACCAAGAAACAAAGATTCAAATTGCTAAAATTATAAATGAAAGAGTAGGCATCACTATCAACTTTAGAGAAATAAAAACATTATAAAGGAATACTATGGACAATTGCATGGAATCGAATTAGATAATCTACATGAAATGAACAAATTACTAGAATAACACACAAACTACCAAAACTAATTCAGAAAGAAATAGAAAATCTGTGTAGCTTTATGACAAGTGATTGAATTGGGAATCAATAAACTTTCCACAAAGAAAAACACAGGCTCAGATGGCTTCACTGCTTAATGCTATTAAAAGTTTAAAGAAGAATTAATACAAATCCTTCATAAACTCTTCCGAAATTGGAATGGGAGAAAACACTTCACAACTCATTCTATGAGGCAAATATTACCCTGATGCCAAATTAAAATAAAGACATAACGAGAAAGCTACAGACCAATATCCCTTATAAATATATGCACAAAAACCCTCAACAAAATATCAGCAAGCCAAACCCAGCAATATAAAGAAAAATTTATACATCATAACCAGTTGGGATTTATTCTGGGAATGCAAGGTTAGGTCAACATATGAAAATCAATCAACATATTATACCTAAAATGATCAATTAAAATATTTTAAAAGACAAAATCCGCATCGTCATTTCAGTAGACACAGAAAAAGCTTTTGACAACGTACAATACCTTTTTATGATAAAAATATTCAACGAACTAGGAATAAAAGGGAACTTCCTAAACCTGATAAAAGGTATTTACCAAAAAAACCCACCGCTAAAATCAGACTTAAATGTAAAAGACTGAAAACTTTCCCCTAAAATCAAAAGCAAAACAAGAATATCTGCGCTCACCATTTTTATTGAACATTGTACTGGAGGTTCTATTGGGAGAATTAAGCCAGAAAAACAAATATAAATCATCCAGACTGAAAAGGTAGAAGTACAATAACTCTATCTGCATATGACATAATCTTGTATATTGAAAGTCCTAAGGAATCCACAAAACAAAACAAAAACTATTAGAAGTACACCAAGGCCACAGGATATATGATCAGTGCATGAAAAAGATTATGTTAGAGCCTCATCTCACACCATACAGGAAAATTTATTCTAAATTTTTCATAGACTTAAATGTAAGAGCTAAAAACAGTAAGATGTTTAGAAGAAAACATAGGATAAAATCTACAAGACCTTAGGTTAGGTAAAGGTTTCTTAGATATGACACGAAAAGCACAGTCCATCAAAGAAAAAAATTGATAAATTGAGCCTTAGGAAAATTCAAAACTTTTGCACTTCGAAATGACACTATTAAGAGAACAAAAAGACAAGCAACAGACTGGAAGAAAATATTTGCAAAATACATATACAATAAAGAATTTCTATTTAGAATACAGAAAGAACTCTTGCAAGTTATTAAGCAGACAACCCAATTTTAAAATGTACAAAAGCTATGAGCATACTTTTCATCAAAGATGATCTACAAGTGGTTAATAAGCACATGACAAGATGCCCAACATCAGTCATTAGGAAAATGCAAATTAAAACCACTATTAATACCATTTTGCACCCGGCAGAATGAGAATGAAAAGTAAAACAAACAACAACAAATGAACAAATGTTAGTGAGATTGTGCAAGAATGCAAACTCTCATGAAATGCTGATAGGACCGTAAAATGGTACAGCCACTTTGAAAGCAGTTTGACAGTTCCTCAAAATGTTAAACATATAACTTCCATACAACCCGGCAATTTCATTCCTAGATATCTATCCAAGAAAAATTAACACATATGACTACACAAAGACTTGCATGGAAATGTTCACAGGAGCATTATTCGTAGTAGTCATACACCGGAGACAATCTAAATGTCTATCAACTGGCAAATGGACAAAGTGTGGCATAATAGAATACTACTCAGCATAAAAATCACAGACTACTAACACATGCTGTGTCATGGATGAACCTCACAAACATTTTGTGAAGTGAAAGAATCCAGGCAAAAGAAACCACATATTGTATGATTCCATTTACATGAAATTTCTGTAAAAGACAAATATTTGGAAATGGAAAGTAGACTAATGCTTGCCTAGGGTTGGGGGTGGGAACAGAGATTAACTGTAAATGAGCAGGAGGGATCCTTATTAGGAGAGTGAAAATGTTGTAAAACTCATTTATGATTGTACCACTCAGTAATGTTACTAAAAATCATTGAATTGCACACTTAAAAGGGGTTAATTCGGCTGGATGCAGTGGCTCATACCTGTATTCCCTGCACTTTGAGAGACCCAAGGCGGGCAGATCCCTTGAACCCAGGAGTTCGAGACCAGCCTGGGCAACATAGCGAAACCCTGTGTCTACAAAAAATACAACATATTAGCCGGCCATGGTGGCACGTGCCTGTAGTCCCAGCTACTGGAGGGGTGAGGTGGGAGGATCACCTGAGCCTTGGAGGTCGAGGCTGCAGCGAGCCGTGATCACGCCACTGCACTCCAGCCTGGGTGACAGAGTAAGACTCTGTCTCAAAAAAAAAAAAGCTGAATTTTATGATACGCAAAATATATCTCAATAAAGACCCTTTAAATATTAGACTGACACTTATGTAACACTGTCTTAAGTGTCTGGCATATAAGCAACTCATTTAATCCTTATAACAGCCCTATGAAGCAAGTAATATTATTTATCTTTTCATAAATGAGGAAACTGAGGCACAGATAGATTAGGTGACTTGCCAAAGAGCTCACAACCAGTAATTGGTAAAGATGGAACTCAAACCTAGTCAGTCTGGCTCTAGAGTCTGCGATCTTAACCATGGTTTCCATTTGTGGGAAGAAAAAACTGTACAAATACACATGTATATGGCAATGTGTGGAAGGAATCATAAGGTACTTTAATCAGTGATCCTCTCTGGGAAGTGGGAATAATGAGGGTGGGCAGCAAAACAAGACTTTCACTTATTACTTTATACTTCTTTGAACTCTGAAATTTTTATACATTTTTCTAATAATTCATGTACTCATTTTGTAGATAAGAAACTTCTGTTTTTAAATCAAAACTGGTTATCTTTGATTTGTTACATTATACACTTTTAATTTCCCTGAACATTTTTACATTTTCCACGTTCTTTGGGATATGTGTGTCTTCGGGCCAAGTTCTCTAATAATTACCGTGACATGTTTTCTGCTACATTTTGTCTAAGACAGTGTCAGAGTCCCAAGATGGGGCTGAGGCCAAGAAGGGTTGGGTAGGAGGCTAAGGAAAACGTCATGAAAGAAGGGCCTGTATTGCTTGCTCTGCTTGGGCAAGACTGTGATTGGGCTGGATTCAAGGCTGTCCTGAGCTGTAGTGTGCAGCTCTGAACTCCCTGGATTCCCTGGCGCACTCTAAGGTGGGGCTACCTGCTTCAGAAATTGCTTCTGTTCTGTAGGGGAATAGATTATCTGCATGCATGTGCACATGTGCGAATAAACCCATTTAATGAAAGCGGGAGTTTGGACTTGTACCTAAAGGGTAGGAGTGATTCTGCCCCCATGTGTGAGTGTGTAGCACAGGTGTTTTTGCTCTTGTTTGTTTCACTTAATATTTAAAGATACTCAAATGGGAATATGTTATGAAAGCAACTAAGTGTTGTGGAGTATCTTTCCTAACATAGGAAATATTAGTTTATAAACTTTAGGAAGCATTAGACTGTCAAGATGCTTAAAAGAAAATGGAAAGAGTTGATGTTTAGACTGCTATTAACTCTTTGTAATCATTCCCTTGGTTCGATAATGTTGTGGAGCTGAGTAATAACAAGGTTGGTTGGTTTGTTTTTAATATGTAATTATTGTACACTAACACCCTACAAAGGGCATATTGTGAGAGAATAGGATATTCTTTCACGAAGGTTTTCTCTTTAAAGATTTCACATTCAATAAAGACTGATTAAAAGATATTTGGAGAGGTCGGGCGCAGTGGTTCATGCCTGTAATACCAGCACTTTGAGAGGCTGAGGTGGTCAGGAGTTCAAGACCAGCCTGATCAACATGGCAAGACCCCCGTCTCTACTAAAAATACAAAAAATTAGCTGGGCGTGGTGGCGGGCGCCTGTAATCCCAGCTACTTGGGAGGCTGAGGCAGGAGACTCGCTTGAACCTGGGAGGTGGAGGTTGCAGTGAGCCGAGATTTTGCCACTGCACTCCAGCCTGGACAACAGATTGAGACTCTGCCTTAATAATTTTTTTTTTTTAAAGGATATTTAGAGAAGAGAATCTTTTTGTTTCTTCCTTCCATTCTCTGGTTATGGGCCAGTGTCACACAATCCCCTTTGCTATTAAGATGCACCAAAATCCAATAAAAGAAGCATAGGCTTCAGAGTCAGATTTCAGTTAAAATTCCAGATCTGCCACTCAATAGCTACGTGACTTTGGGCAAGTTATTTAACCTAACCCTCAACTTTTTTGTTTTTAGGGAAAATGAGGATAGCACTACATCCCCACACAAGGTAGTCTACTGAAGCAATTAGTAAATACTCAATACACATTAGTTATCTTATTTCCCCACTATAGGAGAAGAAACCGAAGGGGGGCTGGGCGCGGTGGCTCACACACGTAATCTCAGCACTTTGGGAGGCTGAGGCGGGCGGATCACCTGAGGTCAGGAGTTCAAGATCAGCCTGGCCAACGTGGCGAAACCCCGTCACTACTAAAAATACAAAAATTAGCTGGGCGTGGTGGCGGGAGCCTGTAATCCCAGCTACTCAGGAGGCTGAGGCAGGGATAATTGCTTGAACCTGGGAGGTGGAGGTTGCAGTGAGCCAAGATCGCACCACTGCACTCCAGCCTGGGTGATGGAGAGAGACTCTGTCACACACTCTCTCTCTCTCTCACACACACACACACACTCTCACACACACACACACACAGGGGAAAAAGGGTCTTTTCAAATGGCCTACCTTCTCTTATATGCCACTTTCTTTTTGTTGTTGTTGTTGTTGTTTTTAGACTGTGTTTTGCTCTTGTTGCCCAGGCTAGAGTGCAATGGCACGATCTCGCCTCACTGCAACCTCCACCTCCCGGGTTCAAGTGATTCTCCTGCCTCAGCCTCTCAAGTAACTGGGACTACAGGCACACACTATCACACCCCGCTTATTTTGTATTTTTAGTAGAGATGGAGTTTCTCCATGTTGGTCAGGCTGGTCTCAAACTCCTGACCTCAGGTGATCCGCCTGCCTTGGCCTCCCAAAGTGCTGGGATTACAGGCCCTTATCTGCCACTTTCCTGCTGAGGAAGTGCACGGCCTTTCTGGACAGGAAAATGTGTGCAGAATCTCTTACGCTGTACCCTAGGTTGCCCTGTGTACATAATGTTGCCCTGTGTACATACTTTACCTTTCTAGTCATGATTCTGAGTAGTTGTGTACCCTCCTATATACGCTGTATATAGCAATTGGTGAATTGTCTATATCCAGGCAAGTGCTATGTCAGTTTGATTTGCTTTGTGGATGTTGCTAATAGGTTTGTGTTTTCCCAGAAAAAGAAGTGGTGAGAAACTTCGACTGGAAGAAACAAGAGCCTTACCAACTCACCACTTCACTTTTTTTTAATGAAAATTTTGAGGATATGGTAATGAGAACACCATCAGAGGAAGCATGACAATCCCAAAGAACTGATGTGCACTTGATAAATGCTTGTGGTTAGAACAGGTGACCCATTTTCCCCAGTTTCCATAAGCCATGTCCTCCCTGGTGAAAGAGCCAGGTAGGTTAATGTCAAATAAGTACTTACTGTTCATGTGTTAGATGTTTACAGGAGGAATATTTAAAATTTTTTAAGTGTTTGGAATGCTACTAAACTTTTAGGTATTGGAGAGGGGTAGGAATATAAGCAAGCTGCTATGACCAACACATAACTAAAGTGCATGTCCCAAGAATAAGATGTTAGGCCTGATGGTCATGTACATTTACTTCCTCAAGGTAAGGTCAGCATAATCTAAGAGCAAAAAGCTAAATATAAGCCCTTGGGGTCAGCCACACTTGAAAAGGAGGAGGAAATTCAAACAACAAAGTAAACTAGAAAGAGCAGTAAAAGGGAAGAAAATCAGGATGTTACACAGTCAAAACAAAAAAAAGAAAAATATTTTTAGTGGTACCAAATGCAACAAAGACTTCAAGAAAGAGAAGCAGCAAAAAGCGATTTGACCAGGAGGAAGTTAGCAGTGGTTTCTGAGGTTAAGTGGTTTCTGACTGGGCAGGTGGTTTCTATTATATAAATGGTGGCTTACATAGAATGAGATGTTGAGATCATCTTATTTCACACAGAACATTAAAGGGCCATTATAATTAGACTCACTCATTCATTCATTTACTCCATTAGCATTTACTGTGCTTTTACAAGTGCCTGATGCTACTAAGCTCCATGGGGTCAGGGTACCTAATAGAAAAACCATAATTAAATCATAGTGGCTTCTCTCTCACAAGCAATCTGGGTGAAGTTTTAAAGCAATGACTTAAAAATGAAAGTCTTATTTCCCTATAGCTGTTTCAGTTTATATATTCATTTCTGACACATTAGCCTTTTGTTTTCCTTTTTAAATTAGTAAAGTTTGGTTTGCCACATCATAAAGTGTCAACCTAGAAAAGTAGCAAACTTAAAAAAAAATCAAATCTCAAAGTATCTTATATATGCTGTGAGGAAAAGCAGAAACGGCATTAATATCTTAGGTTAATTTTTTTTTCTGCAAACACAAAAACCCTCACAGAATAGTTCAAAGGAACCAAAGTTTACTGTTTCACAAGAAAATGCATATATGCTTTGTGTCTCTTTTTATTTATTATATATTTTTTTGAGACGGAGTCTTGCTCTGTCACCAGGCTGGAGTGCCCATCTAGTGATCCCTCCCATCTAGTGATTCCCCTTTCTAACCAGCTACTCTAATTAGCAAACTATTAAAGACACGCGATCTCTGCTCACTGCAAACTCCGCCTCCCAGGTTTACGCCATCCTCCTGCCTCAGCCTCCCGAGTAGCTGGGACTACAGGCACCCGCCACCATGTCTGGCTAATTTTTTGTACTTTTAGTAGAGACGGCGTTTCACTGTATTAACCAGGATGGTCTCAATCTCCTGACCTCGTGATCCACCCACCTTGGCCTCCCAAAGTGCTGGGATTACAGGTGTGAGCCACCGCACCCGGCCCTGTATCTCATATTTTAACAGGTTTGCTTGGGTGCATCACCAGCTTGGATTCTGACAGGAGGCTGAAAACATCAAGTCCCAGAGATTCTTTTGTGAGCTCTGAGGAAAACCAGAAATGGTATTTATACCTTGTATTAGGTATTTATTTCCACAAAAGTTTGATGCTTACAACATAAACCCAACAACCCACCTGGAATAGGCCATTGAAATCTACCAAGCTTTTCACACTTTCAGAAGATATACCTAGAGATCTCTGCTTCTCAAAATGTCACCTTGCAGTGAGGAACCTGGTGCCTGGAAATAAGGCAACCCACATCAATTTTCGGACATCAAAAATGAATTATTTTAAACATGGATATAAAATGAAGTAAAATGTAAAATTCTCCAGATTTCTATAAAATAAAACTCAAAAGCTCAAAACCCCCAGCCTGTGCCACTAAGGGAAACTCACTCCCTCTGCCATTAGGATTGTCACCATGGAAACGAGCAGACCTACCGTCTCCTGTGGAAACTGGATCTCTCTCTCCCATCTAGTGATCCCTCTTTCTAACCGGCTAGTCTAATTAGCAAACTATTAAAGACACGTGAACTTTCCTTTGTACCTGTTATCATCAGGTGAAATGTTTCCTCATTACTTTCAGAATTAAGTATACAATTCAGCACGCATATGCACATATCAGCTATAAGTGAGTTTTCTAACTGGCTATCCAAAATAAAACCATCTTAAAAATAAACCAATCCACCTAAGAGTGATGTGTGGTGTTTTCCCTCTTTCTACATTCTATATTTTAATTTTCTATAATTTTTCCTTTTTAATAATGAGGGAAAACTTTTTTTTTTTTTTTTTTTTTTTTTTTTGAGATGGAGGTTCACTTTTGTCGCCCAGGCTGGAGTGCAGCGGCACGATCTCGGCTCACTGCAACCTCTGCCTCCCAGATTCAAGTGACTCTACTGCCTCAGTCTCCCAAGTAGCTGGGATTACAGGTGCTCACCACCACACCCAGCTGATTTTTGCATTTTTAGTAGAGATGGTGCTTTACCATGTTGGCCAGGCTGGACTAGAACTCCTGACCTCAGGTGATCCACCCGCCTCAGCCTCTCCAAATGCTAGGATTACAGATGTGAGCCACCATGCCAGCTGAGGGAAAACTTTTTTAAAAAAAATTCTAAATATAACTTTAAAACGTTCTTCAAAACCACTGCAGTGAAAAATATGTATTTGAAAATTGCTGATAATCCTTTAAATATTTGCTTCTTTAATCTCAGTAGCCAAAAATCTGATTTGCTATACTTGAGTCACTATTTTTCAACTTAATTTTCTTATCTTACGTCAAAGGCCACACGTCAAATGTTCTAATGGAGAATATCCTTTTTCTGCAATAACTCCAAGCATTTTAAAACCCATACTCAAAATTAATGATTATTTAACTAGTAGTTTTTGCCCAGTTTTTTTTTCTAACTGTAACTAACTCCCCCTTACCATCAATTCAAGGACTGTGGCAATCAGACTAGATAGGTTCTACTAATGGATGTATAAAAAGACTCAAAACCAAAGAAATAATTCCCTGACTTCAACTCAAATTTTAGTAATTATTTTCCTTATTTCCTTATTATCCTGAAGATACAGGTTACATCCCTCCCTATACAACTTTTTAATGCAAACTATACAATCAAAAAAGTCTGATCTCTAGGAGAACACTAATCATATGGTATTTTATAACATGGAATATAATTTTTTCACAGGGAACAGTTAATATTTGCACTTTAAGATTTTTTGTTTACATTAAGTTCTGGGATACATGTGCAGAATGTGCAGGTTTGTTACATAGGTATACATGTGCCATGGTGGTTTGCTGTACCTATGGGAACAGATTTTTTAAACAAGAACATTAATATTTTTAATACAGAGTTAAGGCCTCAGGCTTATATTTCACATCTAAAAACAGTACTCTGAGTAGAAATGTAGGGCTTAGCGTTCTCAGTGGAAAACAACAACCATCCCACCAGATTTTCTACAAGTTAATTTAAACACGATCTTTTTAGAGGAAAACAGTATTTATTGTATAAAAGAGTTATACTTATTAATCAAAGGCACAAACGAAAACTAAGACTTAAAGTTGACCATAATATTAACAAGTCATACCAACCTGGTACCAGCTAAATTTAATGAAGATAAGTTCCACTGAAATCCTAAGGAAAATACAATAATTCCGACACCATTTAATAATTAGAAACTTTCAAACAAGAGGGAAACTATGAACATCATAATAAATGCCTCAATTTGGAGGCAAAGAAATGTAAGTTGTGTGCTGAAACCTGATGTATCACAGAACATCAGTAGTCCCTTACTGTTATCACCATCTGGCACCTTCATGAGGGATGCCATCTATTGACTGACTGAAATTAAATCACACATGTGACTCTCTGCCTGTCATCAGAACAGAGAGTAATAAAACATTTTAACTTCTTGGTGCGAATTATACAATCAAACCAGATAACCTTGACTGGGAAGGAGCCAGTTCAGAGAGGTCAATTTTCTATCACACTACATCAATAGCAAAGTCAGAGGAATCAATTTTCCATCTTGTAACACTACATCAAAATAGCAAATTCACAGTGCCTTCCAAAGGCCCCCCACTAAGAAAAATAACAGTCAAGAGGAACACAGGATTACTTCATTTACAATTTACTAGCTCTTCCAGTGTTTCAAAGGGATACAGGGTTTCAACGATCTAACACGAATGGGACAGAAGGTGGACTTAGAACATAGCAAAAACACATCTTGATTGAATCACCCTATTGCGAGCACAAATCTTGATTGAATCAGCCTATTGGTGTAGTTTTCGGTCTACATACATCTTGATTGAATCAACCTACTGGTGTAGTTTTTTGATCTATCAGTAAGTAGTGTCGTCAGTTCTCCAACCAGGCAATTTCTAATTCACGGGGGGAACCTAAATGTCCTAAAATTAAACAAAAACAGTTAATGTACTTGTTACCCAAATTTCAACATCCGTATTTGCTTACATACATTCTAATCTATTCCTGCTAATGAAGGCCTTCCTATGTGCTCCTAGTCAGTGGCTCAAGTAAAATGCAAAGTGTGCCCTAGGGATCAATTCAGTCAACAACAGTTCTCATAGTATTTTACCACTCAAATACTAATGCCATTGAAACACACGTCTTCCCAAAATCTGGTTCCTTACTAGACCAGATGAGTTTACAGCTTGAACGATAGCCCACCAAAAACATCTTTTTACCAAGAAAGCCACACTCTCAACGACTGATGGACTGTGGTAAATGAAAACTATGAAAAGGACTAGGGAAAATGTCAATATTGGTGATGAGCAGAGTGCACCTGCCAGGGAACCTCACAAGTAAGGTCATTATTGGGATTCTTTGCTTCTCTTCTCTCTAGGCTGAAACATGTTAGAAAAGGGACCACTTATGATCTCTAGGCTGACATGTGTATGTAAATATATAAACCCACACGGGGACTCTTCTGTTGCATAAAAACAGAGAGCATGCATAGAGAAGCTGTAGCTAAGTCATTACTTTCTGACCATGCCCTGTGTATAGAGACCTAACCTGCCTACACAGGGCTTACATAGCACCAGCTAGGTTTAAATATACTACTAGACAAGACGTTCTTGGCAAACTTAGTCCATGCATCATATACACAGGCTAGAATAAATATCAACACTGACAGAGCTGAGGACCAAAATGAACCCACCTTAAAGGTAGAGAGGAATAGGCCCGCAGATACATTGGGTTACACTATCTCATACTGGTTATTTGTTATGGCACGAGAGAGGCAGTAGGCGAGAAAGATTCCAATCAGCTAGAAATAAAATAGGAACAAAATTAAATACATACACAAAACAGCTTGAAGACCTCAAACTATATTCCCCTCTCACTTGTAATTCGCCTATAAATTTTCTTCCTTGAGTTTTTCTAGAGTTATGTTTAATACTCTGCACCATCTAGATCACATTCAAAGAATGTAAGTGAAGTTTTATTGCCACTATGACCCAGAATTTCACAACTCTTACCAAAGGAAAATCCAGCAAACTGTCACTCAAGGAAGATTCAGTCACAAGTTTGGGAGAAACTTTTCTTACTCTCATTTCCCAGAAAAAAACAAAGACATGGTTTTCAGTAAGTATCTTAACAAGTGAAATCTCCATCAACGAGGGCAGAGATTTTCCTGGAAAGATCCAGAGCAGTGCTACAGTAATGAAAACGTTCTAGAATCCCTGTACTGTCTGATATAGTAGGCAGCAGCCACATGGTTACTAAGTATTTCAAATCTCCAGCAAACTGAGGTTTTAATTTTATTTAATAATTTATAACAACTCAAAGGTGGCTAGTGGCTACTGCATTAGCATAGATTTAGATAGAGCTTTGCTTGCTACTTTAAAAATATATCAAGGCTAAACTTGAATTAGTCTTATTTCTAGTGTTTAATCTAAAAAAGAAAATCGTTCAGAGCCATAAAACAAACTTCATGCTACAGTGAGAAACACAACTTGAGAAACATAATTTGATCTACAACGTGGAATCAACCCAAAACAACTGGTGCATAATGAATATGGGGGTAGCATCATCTAAATTTTAATAGGTTGGAACTTGTATGCAGCTCATCAGGCAGTTGCAGCCCAGGAAAGATCCTGATAACGTTTTAGAATCTTGACTGACCGCACAGAGAACCAAGGTTCCTATCTAATGTTTTGTTTCATGAACTATGATACTGGAAAGTTGCCATAACTAAGAGGGCACTGAGTCTTTCCACAGTTAACTGCTTTCAAAAGATATGTACTGCTGCCAGTTAATTCTAAATCTTACATTTTTTCTTCTTTTTTTTTTTTTATTATACTTTAAGTTCTGGGTTACATGTGCAGAACGTGCAGGTTTGTTACATAGGTATACACGTGCCATGGTGGTTTGCTGTACCTATTAGCCCGTCATCTACATCAGGTATTTCTCCTAAATAAAGTATTTTTATATTGTGACCAGTGACTGAGAGTTTTGTGAAAATGCAACTTCCCTAAAAATGTCCTCACTATCCAGGCCCCTGAAGCAAAAACTTTAAGCCTTAAAAGTGAAAATATTGCTGAATGCAGTAGCTCACACCTGTAATCCCAGCACTTTGGGAGGCTGAGGTGGGCGGATCACTTGAGGTCAAGTGTTCGAGATCAGCCTGGCCAACATGGTGAAACCCCATCTCTACTAAAAATACAAAAAAATTAGCCAGGCGTGGTGGCACACACCTGTAATTCTAGCTACTCGGGAGGCTGAGATGGGAGGATTGCTTGAACCCAAGAAGTAGAGGTTGCAGGGAGCTGAGATGGCACCACTGCATTCCAGACTGGGCAACAGAGCAAGATGCCAACTCAAAAAAAAAAAAAGTGAAAAAATTTCTAGCTTACACCTACAAGAGGGATGAAATATTTCCTAAGTAACTACAAAGACTTACTTGGAAGCAAGCAACTCCAAAGGAAATTCCTGCAACGACTCCCATTTCTGACTCTATAATGGTCATCACCTTTATAAAACAACCCTAATGGGAGGAAAAAAACAAAGATTAAATACAGTACAAGCAGCCTGTGCTTTTCTTTATGGTAATAAATACTTTGATCATATACCACTGCAGGAAGATATATTTAGGGTAATAAATACTTTGATCATATACCTCTGCAGAAAGATGTATGTATCAGAGCCTTTGATTTTCATTTTATTGAAATCTACTCTCTTCCATATGTTCTCAACAGAACAAATAATTATTCCCAACTATTTCCACCTTTTGGATTATATATTTAAAAGTGTTACTTCACTTGAACCCAGGAGTTCAAGGCTCCAGTGAACTATGATCACACCACTGCACTTCAGACTGGGTGACAGAGAGAAACACTGTCTTTAGAAAAAGTACTAAACAATAAATAAACAAAAAAGTGTTACTTGCTAGCTGTCTGAACTCAAGTCTTACCTGCCTTATTTCAGCTTATATTTAAAAATTAAAAACTGGCCGGGCGCAGTGGTTCACGCCTGTAATCCCAGCACTTTGGGAGGCCAAGTCAGGCAGATCACGAGGTCAGGAGATCGAGACCACCCTGGCGAACACGGTGAAACCCCGTCTCTACTAAAAAATACAAAAAATTAGCCAGGCGTGGTGGTGGGCGCCTGTAGTCCCAGCTACTCAGGAGGCTGAGGCAGGAGAACGGGGTGAACCCTGGAGGCAGAGCTTGCAGTGAGCCAAGATCGCGCCACTGCACTCCAGCCTGGGCGACAGAGCGAGACTCCGTCTCAAAAAAAAAAATTAAAAACTGGGTCAATTTTGCATTCAGTTAAGTCCTCAAATATTGTCAAATAGAAAGTTTTAAAAGGCACCTTACTTCATTGTTTACTTTGTCTGGATCTCTCTGTGGAGTACAATCTTCACGTTTACAGCAACTCTTAGGAAATCCTTTTTCTGAGTAATAATTAGTATCTGTCCAATCTCTATAATCGGTGACACCACAACAATGTAACTGAAAAACCCAACAAAAGCATTTACAGTTCGTATTACAACTTTGTAGTCAAACATTTAACCTAATATTGCAATTTGTGCTCAAAACATTTACTAATCTCAATGATCTCTCTCCTGAATTGATTCAAGAGATGAGCACTGGGTCCTTGATTAGCACCATGCATGACAGTTTTGTATTGGCTTTACTTTCCTGCTATAGTTGGTACTAACAGTACCCGGACTATGATGTAAGCAGGGACAGAAGAGAACAGGTGCACATGTGAGGAAAATGGAACACATCACACTTCTTTCCCCTACAAGTGGATAACATCTAGTAGCCAGATTCTACTCTTTTCTCTGAGGCAGCAGGGAATGTGTTCCCCTCTAGGTGGTGGTTACCACTTACCGTACTTTGGATCTTGTCTACTGCATGGCTTCTATAATCTCCTGTAGAGTTATACTGCTTCAAAGCCTTCTCATAATTATTCTTAAAGCTGTTCTTAATCTATAGCAAAGAAACACAATGTCAGTAAGAAAACCCTCTAGAAAGTTCTTTTGGTTTCAGGTCAAGTAAGTTCTTGAATCTGACCAATGGTCATATCTTTGACAGCAGCAACATGTATGGTAATTAACTTCCATGGTACAATCCTGTCCTCTAAGGGATATAGGTTAGCTGAGGGGACTACTAAGCAAAACATTAAAATATATGATGAGAACCACTACAAGTTCAAAGTGCTGTGGGAATATGTATTTATCTGAGTGGCCATGCAGTACTGCTGTATTCTGCACCCTGCTAATCTTTTTCCACTTTAAACTGAGTACAAATTCGATGCCTATGGAATTTGTAAGCTACAAAACCTTACTTTGGGAGACTGTGCTACCACTTTATAAGAACTCTCATTGATGAGCCTTTGCTACTCACCGAATGATATTTGAACTACCCCAAGTTTACCTGATTTCTAATTCAATATTAAACTGTTTTTTTTTTTTTTTTTTTTTTGAGATGGAGTCTCACTCTGTCGCCCAGGCTGGTGTGCAGTGGCGCGATCTCAGCTCACTGCAAGCTCCGCCTCCTGGGTTCACGCCATTCTCCTGCCTCAGCCTCCCGAGTAGCTGGGACTACAGGCACCCACTACCATGCCCGGCTAATTTTTTTTTTTTTTTTTTTGTATTTTTAGTAGAGACAGGGTTTCACCATGTTAGCCAGCATGGTCTCGATCTCCTGACCTTGTGATCCACCCGCCTTGGCCTCCCAAAGTGGTGGGATTACAGGCGTGAGCCACCGCGCCTGGCCCAATATTAAACTTTTGATGATTTGCATTTAGTATATCTAATCTTTTCAAAATGCAAGGCATAAGAAGGTTATCAATTTTGTGCTTTGAATACTTTCCTATCAGTAAAGTTATAAATTATACTATCTCTGTTTTAATAGGTACTTACACACAGAAAAATGACAGGAAATACAAGTAATTTTCTTCTGGTGACTATCAGTCTTTACAATTTTCTAAATTTTCTTTTAAATTAGAAGTGAACCAGAATGTTTACAAGAAGGCCATTACTGTCAGCTACAGGTTTAAATACAGAGGTCTGACTCTTCTACTTAAATAAATCCATTTTTATCTTTTAGAGGATAAATTTAACATGCTAAGCTTCCCTAATTCAGGCTTACCTCATGTCTGAAAACAAATCCTACGATGGCAGCGACCAGTTCGACCAAAAAAATGAGAGTCAGAAACATTGCATACTGCAGGATAAGAAAGAAAGTCCAAGTCAGCATAAATAAGATATAGCACAGCTGCAAAGGGAGTCAAAGAAAAAAATAATGGTCGTCTTCTCAATTGGTTCATCATGTTTTCATTGAAAAGGGCAGGGAAAATAACAACATGTCTATTTTGAAAGTGGAAACTGGCAGCTGAACTGTTACTTGACAAGTTTTCATAAGGAACAGGAAAAATTGTAAAGGGCCATGGCCAGTTCCAAGAAAGGAATCCTATAACATACAAAACTTTTCTAAAACCAAGAATCAATTCTAATGAAAACAAGGACTCACCAGTTTTAGCATCCATGCAGAAGCTCGGCAGGTAGCAAAACAACCAAAGGTGCCCAAAAGAATAATGACGGTACCAGTACCAATGAGCACGAAGGGGACATTGGTGGCCTTCTCATTTAAAAGAGAAAAGTAATTCTCCAGGCTCACCTTGCCCCAAATGCCAACTGCAAGAAGGATAACGCCAGTGATCTATGTGGGAATTCAGAGAATACAAACAGTTACGCACTGTGTATAGCAGCATCTTCAAAACACAAAGCATGAGGTATTTAAAGCACAATAGGTGTGATATTCTGGGATATGGCAGATAAGGGGGAAGAGTAGAAGGGATTAGGAGCGGAGCTGCACACAAGAGTAGGCCGTGGACAAGGCATCTTATCAAAATTCTTAAAATTCATCTTTTTGTGTGTAAACACTAGCCCATGGCATATTTTACCCTAGGGATCAAAACTTCCTTAATTGTCTTACTCCAACCTTAGGAAGAAAACCTTGAAGGTGGAAAAAAAAAAAAGTGATTTTATGAATTCCAGAAACTTCCCCCGTCCTCTCCAGTTAGGGATGAGCACAGGGTACAAAGGAATGGTACACAAAAGCAAGCCCAAGGATAGACTGGCGGGAGTGGAGGCATACCCATACTTACCTGCGAAACACTCCTCTCTTATGAAGCAGTGAAAAGAAAGACACTATTATGCAAGTGAGCCCTCAATGGGGCCGGGCAAGCCTTGCTTGCCTCTGCAAATGTCCACGGTCACCGTCTGCTTGCTCTGGGGGCTTAACGCCCACCTCGCCTCCCGTATCGAACTCGAACGCTGGTACGTCTGGGTCCCAGCTCAGCCTGTCGGCTGCCTTCGTCCAGCACTCCGACCCCAGCGCCGGCGAGATGCCTGAGCTCTTTGCTCCAGGCCCAGTCACTGGTCGCCGGCGTCAGGGTCCCAGGCGCGATGGCCGCCCAAACCCCACCCCATCCCCGACCTGAGCTCCCGCCGCTCAGGGTCACACCCCCCCACACCTAAAAGCCCGGGATCCCCTGCCAGCCCCAGGCGCCTTCGTCTCTCACCCAGAAAATAAAAGTGTAGATTAGTAGGACGCTCTTGAAACAAGTAATGACTGGTTTAGTCTGCAGTCTCCGAGATGGGGACGCCATGACTAGCCCGAGACCCTGCACCACCGCACCGGGCGATCGGAAGACAGAGAGCGAGACGCGGAGTCCCCGAGTCTCCCCGGAAACTGCCGAAAACTTACGAGCGTCCACAACTGAGAAGGGCCGGAAACACTGTACAATTTTCTTGAGGGTAAAGTACGGGAGGCTGTCCGGAAAGTGGCAACAATTTCCAAGCGCCCCCTGCCGAAGGTTACCGAAAACTATATACAAAGGTTCTAGTGTCGGAAATTTCGTAGGTCTTCTAGTGGAGCTTTCTTCATTTTTTTTTCTATCCTAAGGAACCTTTCCCGTCCCCCCCACCCCTCCCCTCTCCTTATAACTTCACCATATTGTTTATATCACCAGCAGAGCCCGCAGCGCTCTGAGATTGGGCCTCCCTGGCCCCTGGTGCCCTAGAGAGAAGAAAAAGAATGAAGAGGTTAAAAGTGACCTAGGAAAATACATGGGAAAATACCCACAAGAAATATATTTGCAAAAAGAAAGCGGGTTGCAAAGCAATACATACAGTCACGTGTGCTTAGACAAAAACTGAAAGGAACAGTGAAATTTACCTCTGGTGGAATTAGGCTGATTTTTTTCTCACTTGTGTGCTTTTCGGTTTGTGAACATTGTTTTATGGGGTAGGAAGGGGAAATATGAATGAATTGAGGAAAATAATCACCACTTGTTGAAAGAATTTCTAAGCTAGGTATTAAAGATAATAATGACTTTTAGAATTTCCCTGTAGGACTTTGCAAAACCTCAGTATTCCTCTCTTCTTTTATCCCCTAAGTAATTGGAAAGTTGAAGGAAAGTATTTTTACATAATAGTGAAATGTAAGTTCAGCTATTCGCTGCAAACTTTTAAAAAGAGAGTGCTATGGAAATTTCATCCCTGGTGAGTGTGACCTCCTCTTAAATGTTAAAACAGAAAGGCACTGTATATTCCAGCCACCTGTTTTTTCCCATCAAAACCCAGCTGATTACAGAGAGGTTAAAACCTAATGTTATGTATTGTGAACATATCGGTTTATGTTGTTACAGCACAGGAGGTGTGTTAAGGTCTGATTTCTCAACAAAAACGTCAGCTCTTTGAGGGCAAAGACTGAGTGTTAAGTGAGTATGTGTTATCTCTAGAGGAATGGGGTTAGAAGGCTATATCAGTTCCCTATGCAATCCAACCCTTCATCATTGACACAAGCTTAATATCACAAGTGGCTATTTACTTTATTGCCATTGCAAAAAGACCTGTATTTGTGGAGGAGAGATGAATACTCAGACTTTTCTGCTTGAAACGTTGCTCTAAACGTACATCTCAGGACCAGAACACAGGAAAGTTCCATTGACTTGGTCACACAGAGCTTCCCTGTGCTTCGAATATTGACCTAGGACCAGATCCTATAACATCTTGCCAGACGTCTGAGGTGCAAGGCAGCAACTATTGGAAAATTAATTATTGCACTGCCAGGCTTTATACTAAAATTTTTTACTAAAATTTGAAAGGCCTAATACACAAATACATGGAGAATGGATAAATGTACATCTACATACACCTTCAAACACTTTGAGGTAAAGTCGTTAGGAAATAGCAGATATTCAACATGGTGGAGGGGGGTGTCTAAGTACATGCAAAGATTTCTCCCTAGGCTAAATGACCCCAACTGAGGGGTTCTTATACTAAAAACAAGGATCAAGGGAAGTCTTGATAACTTCTTGTCATCTTAAAGAGAAGTTTCTCTGAAATTTAGATTTGTACTATGTACTGGAAGGGATTTACAATGTGAGCCCAAGAGCAAAGAAATATATCTGTAGCTGAAGAAAAAACAAAATAGCAAAGCAAAAGCCACATCTTATTTCCAAGAATGTGTTGACTTTCCTCCTCTCCCTTCCTCTACCACTCACAACGCTGCTTTGTTTGAATAACACTCGGTGCCAAACTAAACCAAATGCTGACCTGGAAATTCATATTCCTATGGCCACAACACCTTGCACCATTGCCTCCTACTCTGCTACACCCACTTCCATCTCCCCACGCCCACCATGGCACCAAACCCAGAAATTCAATTTAGTTCAAACCTAGGCCTGGGTCTGGGTACCCAGACCAAAGGGGCATCTAATCCCATTTAAGGCAATTTAAGAAGTATTTCCCTAGGCCATTAGATAAATGTATTCTTTAAAGTATTAATAATGACTGTCATAATGAGCATTGACTATATACCAACCACTATCACTAAGAGCTTGATACACGTTACCTCATATGCACGCATCACAAAAACCCTATTATGAGGTTGACACACCTAGCACCTTCATTTTACAGATGAAGAAACAGATTGAAAGAAGCTAGGTAAGCTGCCTAGGACTAAACCTGGGTAACTTCTGTGTCTTTCATCAGAAATGGGGCCCACTTTGTGATGAAACATAGCTGCTGTTGTACACACAGCTGCCTCCTCTCAGAGTAACCTGAGTAAAGACTGCTGTTGCACAGACATTTAACCACAAACAAGGGCTCCTCGGAACCTCTGAAGCTTAAGAACCTCAATGATTGCCCCAATTCTGCCTTGCACTTGGGGTTTTTTGGTTGAGTTTGGCTTTTGCCTTCACTCCAATAGCCCAGTCACCTAGGAAGTAACCCTACCTGCCCCAGAGTGATAAGGCAGAGAGTTCAGTACTTTTTCTTGTTCAACCTCTTAATTTCTCCCTCTTTCTGAGCACAGAAACACAATTTGATGCCAACCACGTAGGAAAAAAAGGAAAATACTTTAAGTATTGTTACTGCTTGTTTTACATTGAACATTTAGTACTCTCCCTTCCCAATTAACTTCCTGTAACCTTCAAGATTAGGTGTAAATGTTTTTCATTGCTAGACATCAGGCAAGCGAAATGACATAAACAAGGGCTCACTGTTAAGTCAGACCTCCCTTGTGCCACCTCCAACCTCCCTCCATCCCTACCAAGCCCCTCATCCCAATACAATCTCAACTGATTTCCTACTGCTTTTCCAATGTGAATTTTCCGCTCTGTACCAGGTAAGTACGATCAACCCCCCAATAAACAAGTGCTATTTCCTAGTCCCTGCCCACCCTCTACTTCACTCATACTTTCTGCTTCTACTGAATATCCAGCTCAATCCCAACTCAGTAAAAAGCCCCTCCTCCCTCACCTCTTTCTCTAACAGCATAACTGTCTAAACTACACACTCACTCCCATTAACTCAGCCGTTTAGTCAATCACTGCAATATCTGCTTTGCATTTCTACTTACCTATTCTACATCCTACCGTCTAGATGTTCAGAAACTACTGAAGAGCTAGTGTGGCAGGGCTCCTGTGTCCCCTTTTATACTGTCCTCAGTACCCTAGGACATAATGCCCTATTGATGAGTTCATTTTCTGCTCGGCCAATCCCTGTTGAGCTGATTGCTCACTGAGGTCATAACTGGTCTCTGGGAGTAACCACACAGTAATTACTCAGGATTGATTGTTGAAATTAAATAAAAAATTAAATGTCTAAGCCATCCCAGTATCACACTATCATAAAACAGAAAAAATTAAATTGAGTACCTAGATAATGTCTTGGGACATTCCTACTGTCTCTCTTAGGAACCACTAAAAAAAAAAAAAAAAAAAAAAAAAAAAAAAAAAATCAGCTGTATCACTGAGAGTACATCTTATCTCTTATTCACATAATAACTTTACCATTTTCATTTTCTAATCCGTTTTCTAGCATCCCTTCAATTACCTTTGGCTAAGTGACTATCATAGAATTTAAAGGCACATCCTACTTGTTTTCTTAATGTCTCACATTTTGTATTACAGCCATCAGATACCTCATTATTTAAACAGCTAATTCATATGTACAGTTTAAAAAATCCGTTGCGTTAATGGAATATCTCTTTATTTCTATTGTCTCTTGTGTATTCCCATTCTCTTTCTCTGAAATTCTATTCTTTGTCTATTTTTATTCCTTTTTTTCCCCATCCACTCCTTTCAGATGCTCTGTGAAACCTTTACTCCCTTTCCATCCCTGATCTTGCCTTCTTCAAAAAAGCTCATAATATATAGTTTGGGACACACAGACATGATAAATACTTTTAAATGGTATTAAAATTCACAATTCTATGTCCATTTTCTAAGAAAGTTGTTTCTAGTCTAGCCTGGTTGAGCTTTCCTGAGATCTCAACTAGGGAAGTCAGTTTCCATATCTAATATTTCGTAAAACAATACCTTATTTACTGCTGAGGGGCTGCATATTAAAAGTCTTAAAGTTGAAAATGGTACTGAACTTTAAGAAACTTAAGAAATTGACTATGCCTGGATGCTGTCAGTCTCCTTATCTAGCTTTGTCTTATCTTCCCAACCAAACCATAGGGAGAGGTGTTTTATTTCACTTTATAGCCTTGCAGTGTCTAACATTGTGTTTTACACACTGAGTACATGCTGCAGAAACATTGGGGTTATTATGATTAACCTCACTTGTTTTGAGTGAGCTCTTTATATTATTAATCCCAATGCTTCACAAGAATGCTGTCCCTCTCCTCTGACATATCCCCTTACTTTGATCTCCCTATGATTTCCATATTCTCCCCCTTCACTTTCTTCTTTAACCTCTTTCTGGAACCCCTCTATCCCACTCCTTCCAGCTTTCAGTGGGATTGAGGCCTTACGCAGCATCTTCACCCTGGCATGTGCTAGGTTTTGTGTTGGATGGCTGGGGATATGAACAAGACTAGGATAAGGTTCTTGCCCTCTAAGCACTCATAGTCTAGTAGGAGTCAGAGATAAGTAAAGAACAATGTCAATAAGTGTGAAAAGTCCTAAAATGGAGATATGTACAAAGTGCTGTGAGAGAAAAGGAAGGCAAAGTTAACCAACTTGGGCTGGGATGGGCTGGGGGAAGCTTCTCAGCAGCAAGGGTGGGTAGAACTCCAATAAGCCAAGAAAGGAGGGAAGGGACTATAGAGCAGAGTGAACACGTCTGTGCAGAGGCTCCGGGGTGCGAAAGGAAGAACAAGAAGCTCAAGGAAGAGCATGAGGCGGAGTGTGTCCAGAATTAGGAGGCATGGGATGTGCTTAATACTAGGCTAAGGACATAGATGGGGTTTGCTTGTGAAGAGCATGGTATGCAATGCTAAGGAACTCAGACTGTACGCTATGCCAAGAGGGAGCCAGTAAAGGGGGGTTTAAGAAAGAAAAACTCTGGTAGAATATATTACTTTACTTGTTCCCTCTCTCTCTGTCTCATATTCCTCTCTCTCTCTCTCTCACACACACACACACACACACACACTCAAACACACAGACACACACATTTAATATATTCACTATTTTCTCACATATAAGTTTAAAATAACCTCCTATATCTGATTTTCTGGCCCTACCCTATTTATTCAACTTTGTTTTCTGTCTCTCCCTGAAACCTCTTAGCAGTTGGCCCCTCCCTCCTCTGACCTAACAGTGAGCTCTTGTTGATGGCATTTCCTTTGCCTGAGACTAGACCAAGGCCCATCTCTTCTCAGATGCCCCCCTCCTCTGACCTCCTCCTAGCGCCCTTAAAGTCTGTAACGCAGCTTTTGGTAGTTTATTACCATAGGGAGTTGTATTGTTTTATAATTGATTGCGTCCCTCTTCTCTCCCCTACTAAACATAAACTCCGGGAGCTGGAGAGTAAGCTCCATAAGATCAAGAGTCACACATTACTTGCTCACCACTGTATCTGCACTGCTCAGCTTATAGTAGATGACCAATAAAGATTCCCTAAACACACGCAATTGTAATTAAGAACATGCTTGTTTGATGTCTGTCTCCTCTGTTCCATGAGGGCAGGGATTTTTGTCTGTTTTGTTCACTGATGTTTCTCAAATACCTGGAACCACGTGTGGCACATAATAGATGCTCAACAAGTACTTGTTGAATTAATTATGAATTACAATGCCTGGGATTTTGTCTGTCTTGTTCACCACTACATCCACCACTCTTGACATGGTAGATACTTGATAAATTTATGGAATGAATAAGGCCATGACGATCACGTCTTCTTTTTTTTTTTTTTTTCTTCTTCTGAGACGGAGTCTCACTCCCTCACCCAGGCTGGAGTGCAGTGGCGTGATCTCAGCTCACTGCAACCTCTGCCTCCCGGGTTCAAGCAATTCTCCTGCCTCAGCCTCCTGAGTAGCTAGGATTACAGGCACCACCACGCCCGGCTAATTTTTTTTGTATTTAGTAGAGATGGGGTTTCACCATGTTGGCCAGGCTAATCTTGAACTCCTGACCTAATGATCTGCCCTCTTTAGCCTCCCAAAGTGTTGGGATTACAGGCGTGAGCCGCTGCGCCCAGCCACATCTTCTTTACATAGGTATTACTCCGTTAAGCACATGGTAGATACTCAATACATATTTGTCACAGGTGGATTGGAAATGAAGCAGGCTCAGGCTTGCTTTTGAACTTTGTATTCTCATAAGTACAATTCTTCCCATTATGACTGAGAAGGGGTTACCAATTTGCTTGCATACACAGGAGAAACACCCTTTCTACAACAGCTTAAAATTCTTCCTTCTATAACCACTGATTTTCCAAGAGATGGAAATGTCAACTGTGAGGGGAGGGAGATTGTAAGTAGCTGGTCTGTGCTATGGCAGAACAGTCTTATTATCAGATACTAAAATGAAAAAATCTTGCTGAGTGAAATGTAACCCTCCATCAGAGACCACTGGGATGCAGCTAGATTTGCTCAAACAGCCTCCCACTAAAGCCTCTCCAGGCATGCTTTCCTTCCATTCTTAGTAAGGGAAATCAGTCTTGATTCTTCAGGCAAGAAGTACATGGGGTTTTTTTGTAAACAATATAATCTTAACAGAAACTGAAGTCCAGAGAAGTTAGGTCACTGGCATGAGGGTTTCAAAGTGTATCTGACCTGATACCATATAGATTGCAAGATAATTCAGAGTTGGGAGCCTAAGGAATTACAGGAGAAATCTTAGGGAATGTCAAAATCAGCTATAGTCTTCCCCTCTCTTTGGTGTTTGTGTTTGTGAAATCCCTTTTCATTCAATTCTTATGTCATGCTGAGTCATAAAAAGAAGTGTTCTTCAGTGCAACACATCTCTGGAGGCCGCTTAAGCCAGCCTCTGTGTTAGTCATCACTATACTCACAGGCTTGGAGCCAGTGCCATTCACACTTCCCCCTCTTCTGCAGCAGACAGACTGAGTTCCTCTAATCCCTGTGTTCCTTCTCCCCCATCTTTCTAAAACCCTTCTCTGAGAGAGGAATAACTATAGCTTCGGGGATAATATAGCTTTAAGGAAACTTTTGGCAGATGCGGACGTCGTAACATCTGGGCAGTGTTAACAGAATCCCGGAGGTCGGGACAGACCAGGAGCCACTCGTTCTAGGAATGTTGAAGTAGAAGGTTTTTTCCAATTGATGAGAGGAGCAGAGAGGAAGGAGAAAGAGGAGAGAGAAAAAGGGCACAAAATACCATAAACCAGGTAAGATCTGCAACTAATCCCTCCACACTCCACTACCGCAATGCACAATTGTGAAGGGGATAAGGAGATCCAGAACTTGGGCAACATGGCTGGGGGTGGAGGTCGGGGGAGAAGTTATTTTATGAAGCTGGATCATATGCTGCTTTTCATTTATGCTGTGACCTGACTGCAAACACATGTTCCCAGCAACTTCTTGGCCCACAGCAGAGGGATGGGATGGTTGACTCTAGTGAGTCAAGTATTAAGCCTGAGATTGGGGAGAAGCTGGACACGTAAGAGGTCACAGGTTCAGAGTATTGGGTCTGAAAAAGGAATGCCTCTGCTCCAGAACAAAGGAACTAGATGGAGGCTAGATGTGGGAGAGGGGTTGGTGATTAGTTATCTAACTGTTTGTTTTCCCAGATCTCTCTTTAATCTCCTCTTTCTCCTCCTTTTGTTGCCTCTTTCTGTGTTTATCCATCTCTTTCCTTCAGCTCTGTCAGATTTTCTTTCCTTCCATCCCACATCCTTCTACTTCCCTTTTCTCCTTCATTTATTCTTTTTCTCCATCCTGCCTCCCTGTCACTTTCTAGACAAAGTCTGAAACCAAGTAGCAATGAATTAGAAAATAAATTTTTCCCTTTCTTGGGCTTTGCATGTCCCTTAGGAACTCTGGCCAGAATCTACCACCTTTTTGTTTCTCTATTTCTAGGACTGACTCCTCCCCTGAGCATGGCATTTCATTGAAAGCATGTGAGTGAATGGGTGCTTGCTGAAATGCCCAGTGGCCAATTTATACCAATGGGCAGCAAATTTTAATACTGTCATTTACAAAGTATTTGCCTACTGGGAACCACAAAACTCTCATCCCATTAGGGTGAGGACAGGGCAGGAAGTGAGAGGGCAATTGGAGCTTGTTCACCCTCTCCTCATGTACCTCAGCAGGTCCTCCTCTACCTCGCTGACTTCCTGCTGGCCCAGCAAGGTAAAACTAGAGGGTTAGGCTGGACTTGAAAGCCAGAAGCCACTACCAAACCACTAAGCCTTAAAACCCAAAGCTAAGAACAGAGCCAGAGTATAGTTACTGCCTGGGAGACTAAAGAAGGGAAACATTCAGTCCTGTCCAATACAAAATTGGTAATAATATTGTCTAATATATAAATTACTTCCCTATATGACAGGCAATAATCAATTCATGAGGTAGAGAGTATTATTATTCCGATTTTATAGATGAGGAAACCGAGGCTCAGAGAAGTTAAAAAATTTGTCCAAGACCCCATAGCTAACAGGTGACAGAATTGGATTCACATCCAGACCTGTGTAACGTCAGTGTTCAAATTCTTAGACCACATATGCTAACACTTTCCCAGATTAGTGGCTAGGCAATGTTAGTTGAATGAATGAAACCTAATGGTAGCCTTTAGGTCACCAGGTTCCCTACTGGTTCCATGTAATTTTATGTTGGCCTTTTCCTAGTCTCAGTACTTCAGTGTCCCTCTCTATAACTTGGACCATGGAGCATTTGCATCTGATCCCACCAGGGTCAGTTGAAGATTGGTTGTTTTACGTCCTCCTCCTCCTGGGAGGAAAAGGGACCACAAATAACAAACAGAGTCTTGTTATTCTATAACATGAAAGATTCTTATGAGGGAGATAATATAAAAAGCATTCATTAATTATAAAATCTCTCTTCTTCCTCACAGATCCCATATTTCTGCTTCCCCACTTTTGGAAGTTAATTGATGGCTGACTTCTGAAAGTCACTTTCCTTTACCCTGGTACTTCAGGCCATACATACATCTTTTCTTGTCTCCATAATCCTCCCTTTCAAGGATGGCCAGTCAACTAACTCAAAGAGGAGCTCTCTCTCTGCTGTTCTTCCTGACTCCAGCAGTGACACCAACATGGTATGCAGGTAAGTTCTAGGAGCTGTTGTCTGTTATTTCCCGGAAGGATAAGTCCTAGACCAAGACTTGGAGAAGAAAGAGTTAGACTACAAAAAGAGACACTTATTTTCTATACAGAGAAGTATTAAAGGACAATAAAGATGGTTAAACATTGCAACAGACTACCAAAGGAGGCTTTTAAGGCAGTCTAACAAGAGCTATTTGAAATAGGCCACACTAGTACAAACATGAGAAGGTTGGACATCACCTTTGAGGCCATTGTCTCACCTGCTTGTGTACTTAGCTTCCTGAAAACCATTTTCTAATATGAAATCCTTTATGAATCAAATCTTTATTAATATTAATCCTCTTATGAGTCAAATACCCTTGTCAAGACCACAAAAATGGACTTAGACCACAAATCTCATTTGGGAAAAATAAGGGAGCAGGCAATCTATTCAAGGGAAACAAGAATCCATCAGACTTCTTCCCTCCCTCCCTCCCTCCCTGACCTTATTTATAAAATGAGATTTTTATAGCCCTTTTATGCCAAAGCTGTTAGTGGTAATACAGATCACATCCTTTTAATCAGGAATTTCCCAGTTTCTTTTCATTTGTTCTTTACTTCAGAAGGGATGGAGTTTTCTGGATTCCTGAACATTTCATTCTTCACCCAGAGAGCCAGAGAACAAACTCAGTGAGAAGAGGGAAAGGGGAGAGGGAAGGGATGAGGGCAGGATAATGAAGTGGCATACAGAGGTTTTATATGGGGCCCAGCTGGCATTCCAAGTGCTAAGAATATTCTGTGGCCTGCAGTGTCTGCCCTCACAGGGGCCAGTAGGGAGGAGTGGGGGAAGGAGACAGGCCCAACCAATGGGGTTAGGAAAATATCCAGAGATGAGTAAATAACAAACTGCTCCCATCACAGCCACAGTCATTGCAGCTAAAATTTTCCACATGCCCTTAGCTCCTGGTGGAGGCCTTTGGCAGTAGCTCTGTTTGTCTGGAACAGCTGCATCAAGTTTTCAAACAAATATGCAAACTTCTTCCCCTTTTTGGCTTAACCTGGCTTTGTAGGGGGTGAAGCACAAGGACTGACATTGAGATGAAAAAATTCAAGTCAAGCCCTTGGCAGAGCATATCCTGTTTGGGGTTAAAGGTGCCCCAAGTCTCCAGGAGATAAATATGCAACTGTCCTCCCCAACCTCCCCTAGCTTCAGTTCATTTACAGAGACCAAAATCCAGCCAAAGACCACAGGACTAAAGAAGTGGAGATTACATGGCTCGAAGCCCAGTTCTGAACACCTGTATGAAACCTCATGGCATGCAAAGGTCTTTACCTTTCCCAAAACAGAAGCCTGAGCTGTTGGAGTCGTGAGCACAGAGCAGTTTTTTAAAAGTTAGATTCAGTTGAGGTTCTCAAAGGGCTATTTGAAAAGATGGAACTCCCCACTTCCACATGAATCACGAGTCACCACTCCTGAGGAGCTCAGATTGGTGAGGCCTCCGCCAGCCCTGCAATCCCACTCATCCTTCCCTCTTCTATCCTTAGGAGACCACATGATGAGAGACATTTCCCCTACACTGCTAGCTCAGCTGTTGGGCTTGCCTTCATGCATTTGTTCATTCATTCCTTCAACAAATATTTATTGAGCACTCTTTATGCATCCAGGACTGTTTTGTTTACTTCTACAGCCTTGTCTTCAAATGAGCATAGCACAGAAAAGCAGCCAAATGTGGATTCAGGGCTAATCAGAAAAAGGGTCCAGGAATAATCAGCAGTGGTTGGGAAAAGTTAAGAATATAAATAAAGCAAAGAATGGGTTAAAAGTGTGTGCTGGCATATCTGTGCAGTCCAGAAAGTCAGACTGTATTTGTCATCATAAACCAAGGATTAATATGAATCTTGAAATAGTCTTTTAACTATCAATTACATGTCTAACTATACTTTTGTGAAGGGCAGTGCTTAGAGGGCCTGACTGTACTATGGAGGTTGGAGGAGCCCAGTAACAGACCACACAGTAACCAAGCACTGATTGATCTAAAGGAACTGATGAATGCTCCCCAAGTCCTTCCCCCAGGGCTAAAGAGGGACAAGCAGACAGAATAATGTAGGGAGTGTTCCCCTTTAATTTCATTCTTATACCCATCTAAGAATTCCACCATTTGCAAAAAAGAAAAAAATACTCAAAGATAGGCAAAGAGGGGAAATGGGAAAATGGAAAGGTGTAAAGTGGCAAGGTGGTCTGAACTTTCTCCACACAAAGCGTACTTCCGCACCCTGATGGAGACTGTAATTATCTTATTGAGTCTTCCCCCACAGTTTTCCTACATCCCCTGTAAATCTGGAATGATGTAAAATGCTTGGTGGCCTTCGATCCCACACACACAGTAAAAAAGCTGGATTGCAAAAGAGATTTTGGACTTTTACCCCAGTTGGACATCGTCAAAAGCTCTCCCCTAATCACCATCTTCAGTGGAGTGTCTGAGTTTGGTATCTAGGGGGTCAAGCAGACCTGGGCTGGAATGCCTACTCTGCTACTTAATAACTGGGAGACCTTGGACAACCCCCTTGGTTCCTCAAGCCCGTTTCTTCGGCTTTATATTGGAGCACATTAGTAATACCTACCCTGCTGACATGTTATGGTGACATAATGAGCTAACATATGTCATGTGCTTAACACAGAATGTGAGCTGAGAGATGTTAGCAGCCATTGTCATGTCTTCTTGTTGTTGTTACCATTATCAAGCCACAGGGCTTTGGCACTCCTGTTTTCTCTTCTGGTAAACAGTCCTTTGCTCCCTGCTGAGCATTTCTTCAAAAGCTGGACTCTGTAACCGGAGCAGGGAGACCTAATACTTTAGGGAATCACACACATCTGGCCTCCTGTTTACAAGACCTATAAGGCTTTGAGGCTAATACCAAACTGAAACCGCTGACGAGAATTCCATGACCCCCCCCTCCTCCCCCGCGCCCACCAATGAAACCTCCCGTTATGGGAGAAAAGAGAGCAGGGGAGATGAGGCCTGAGAAGAAATAAACATAAGCCAGAAGAACTGAAATGGGAAAACAGAAAAAAAGAAAGAGGGGAAAAAGAAAAAATGAACTCTTTCCTTTGGAATGAGGGCAAACCAACGAGGACATGATTTCATAAGGCAAACTTTCAATTGATTCATTCCCTTGTTCACTAAATTGGACTGGTTTCCCAATACCTCACCTCCCCCACCCCTAGTCTGGGCTTGTGGGGAATGGAGGAGCTTCATCATCTCGCCCTCTGCTCCGCCCTTTAGTGCAGGGGGCCCTGTGCCTCTTCCCAAGAGGAGGAGGCGAGCTTGTGGCCTGAGTGTTTACACAGGCCAAAGGGCTCCAGCACTAAAACCCAGCCCTGTCCTGGAAGCACACCCTCTCCTGGAAATAACGGAATTGTCTCTTGACTCCAACACAGCTGGCTACGCTATTCTTGTGCGTGCGTTAGGGCTCAGGGAGGCTGGAAGGAAGGCTTCCGGAAACTTTGCTCCGGAAAGGACCAAGTTGTTTTCCAATTAGTTCGTATTCATGACCGATTTCCTGCCGTCTGGTGGAACACACTGTTTAGTCTCCCAGACAGCCGCAGACCTGCCTCCACTAGGGACTGGGCCACTTAACTGGATGGAGATAGATTAGGAATGTTCCCTAGCTCGGCAGCTCCGTTAACGTTCCTTGTGATTAGAGAAACAGAAAATTTATCCGAAGGACTCTGCCGTCTCTGTTCTCCAAACCAGGGCAAAGTGCTCACAAAACTGCTTTCATTTCCTCTTGCCTTTTAAGTCACCCCTCTTGGCCTTGGCACGCCACCCCCAGCAATGGTAATCCAATGACAAAAAGGCCCGTGCCCTGTGGGCTAGTGGAAACCTGAGTAACTGTTTCTCTTTGAGGACTGTGAGCAGGACTGTCAGTAGGGGGAAGACACAGGTTCTGTTTTTTCCTCCTATCTGGGACCACAGTCCATTCTCAGAGCTTAGTCCCCAGTGTCTTACCAAGACTCATGTGTTGCTTCAAGGAAATGGGTCATTTATAGTCCAGATTGACAGGATTGATGTATGGTCAGGTTCAATTTTTTTCTTTTAGATGGAGTCTTCTAGTGCTCGCAGTAACTGGCCCCACAACCATGAGCCTGCCCTCTATGCAACTGAGGTGCTGAGATTCACCCACAATAGTTCTGCTGCCTTACAACACAGGATTTCCCCCACTAAATATCCACCTGGCTCCCCACCCATGGAATGCCATGTCCTAAGGAAGTGACAAAGTTGGACGAGAGAGGGAAGGTTGGGAAGGACTTGAGTGAGAAATCAAGACACCATCTTGATATTGTCTTCCTTATTCTAGGTTCTGGCTACTATCCAGATGAAAGCTACAATGAAGTATATGCAGAGGAGGTCCCACGGGCTCCTGCCCTGGACTACCGAGGTAATCTACCCTGCTTCTCAAGCCCAGAAAAGCTCTTTTCTGGCCTCAGACCTAGGCCCTTCCCTGAAGCATCCCCATCAGGCTTGACTCACATGTGCCCAAACTGCAGCACAGGGAATCAGGGGCTGTGATTTCTCGTCATGAACTTGGGTTACTGACTTACTGTGTGACCTCACCTCTCCAGCCTGAAGGTTCTCCATATATTATTAATCATTAAGTATCGACTAGTTACTCAATGCCTAATCCTGTGCAAGGTAAGCCTGTGGGTGATACAAGGTCTCAGATAGGGTTTTGTCCCCATCATGTAGCTGACATTCTGTTGGGGGTGATGGGGGTGTATAAAATTAGCACATGTAGGGCAAGTAAGTGTGAAGCTATGTGATAGCAGTAAATGCAGTAGGATTTAAGAAAAAGAAGTCAGGAAAGGGGTCACGAAAGATGACATTTAGGCTAAGCTTAGAATGATAGGTGGGATTTTGAGAACTAGAAAGGGGAGGGGAGAGCACCCAGAAAAGCAGATGGCTAAAAATGTGGAAGTAAGAACAAACCTGGTAGAGGAGGGAGCTAAGAAGAAACCGGCCTGACTGGAGGAGATGGAAGGTGGAGGGAGTAGTATCAAAGAAAGTTAAATATAGGTCAGGTGCAGTGGCTCATGCCTGTAAACCCAGCACTTTGGGAGGCCGAGACAGGTGGATCACTCGAGGTCAGGAGTTTGAGACCAGCCTGGTCAATATGGTGAAACCTCATCTCTAACAAAACTACAAAAAATTAGCCAGGCATGGTGGCACGTGCCTATAATCCCAGCTACTCCGGTGGTTGAGGCGGGAGAATCGCTTGAACCCGGGAGGTGGAGGTTGCAGTGAGCCGAGAGCTGAGATGGCACCACTGCTCTCCAGCCTGGGCGACAAAGCAAGGCTCTGTCTCAAAAAAAAAAAAAAAAGTTAAATATAAAGAGTGAGACCAAATTAGGAAAGACTCCGTGATCTAGGGACAATACTAATGAGAGGCAGGAAAACTATCTGTGATGAATGCTGCACAGTAAGTAATTCCTGCATTAAAAGGGAAGTTAGGCCAGGTGGTATCTGATATCCCTTCCATTTCTGATTCTTTGTTTCTTTGCTTTGCAAGCCAGGCAGAAGAGTTTAGCTGTTGTACTAGGATCTACAGGGAGCCCATCACATGTTTTTGCACAGGGGCATGACACAATAAATTGTCATTTTAGAACATTAACCTGATTATTCTATGCAGAAATAGGGGTTCAGTGGTTAGGCCTGAGTCAGGGAGACTCTCCAGGAACCAGCTACAGTAATGTTGGCTAGAGATGACTGAGGGTGGTGGCAAAGAAATGGAAGGTACAGATGAACCCCATAAATGTTTCAAAGAAAGAGACGACAAGACTTAGTACAGACCTGATGTACCAAGAGGCTAAGAAACAAACTGATGTCTGAAAGCACTCAGTCTGTACACCTGGAAGAATTGTAGGACCCCTCTCAAAAAGACAATGTTAAAAAAGAAAACTGGTTTGGTAAAGATGCCCTACCGGCAGCTGGAAGCGGAAAGATGAAGTTGTGTGAGTCATCAGCTTAGATAGATGGGTTGTCTGAGGGAGCAGAAGGCCAGGGTCAGAGCTTTAGAAGACATCTGTAGACATGAGTAGGAGAAGAGGAACCAGCAAGGGGAAAAAAAGAGAATTAGTGGTCAGTCATGTAGAAGATATCTGGGCAGTACCTGTCATATTACAGAAGCCACAGGAGAAGAGAGTTTTAAGGAAAGGAAGGGGTAAGAGATAAATTGTGTCAAATATTGCAAAGAAATCTAATTGAGGGTAGAGAAAAGATTTTATTTGGCAAGGAGGTAAACAGTGACCTTTAAGAAAAACAGTTTCAACTGAGAAATTATCAGAGCTTTGAGCTCCTCTGAGCTCCTTCGTAGCTACCTTCTACTCATGTTCTTCTCACTGCCAAATGGTCCACACCCACTCCCTCTCTCTCTCAGCACCCACTAACTCCTAAACTCTCTACAGTCTGTTTCTCACCCACTCACAAATCTACAACCTGAAATGACATCTCTTGAAGAAAAAAGTTTTCTCCCATGAGAGAACCAATTTCCATGACCCTTTCTTGAGCGTGTCTCTCAGTCTCTCTAGCAGCAGTGAGCACCTTCCTTTCTTCTTAATCCCCCTTCCTTGGGCTCCATGGCATTTCACAATTCTGGTCAGAGCTGAAACTGGGAAAGGAGATGGACTCTCTGGTGGTGACCATAGAGAGAATGAGACTAGGATCTGAACTTGGGTCAACCCTGACCTGTCTCCTGAGCTGATGGACTACATCTCCAACCGCTGATACACACTTCCATTTGGAGATGTCTAAAACAAAAATATTTCCTCTCTCCTGAAAAGGGTTCCACCTACTGACCTTCCTACTTCTGATAACACTACCATCATTCTCTTAGTTACTTAGACTTCAGAATACCTCAGTGTCACCTCTAATAGGTCCTGTCACCTTTAACAGCCCCCTTTTCCTCATCACTTCCTGCCAGTCAGTCACAAAGACCTGTCATTTCTTTATTAATCCATGGGAATAAAACTTTGACCTCACACATGGATAATACAGTTGCCTCTAACTGGATTATCTGACTCATGTTTCCCCCTCCCCCAAACCTAGTGACCCACAATGATCATTTTAAATCAGAATCTGGCCTCGGCCTAGCTTCCCAGACTAACAACTTCCTACCTGTTCTCTCCACACGAAATCTGCACTTTGGTCAGGCTGTGTTCAGTACTGTGTTCCCAACTGCTTTAGCCCACACTGAGCTTTCCCTTGCCCATTTATTCGTTCATTGAATATTTATTGAGTACTTATTAGGTACCTCTTCTGAAATAAATGTTTACTGTCTAGACACACTTATTTGGCCTTCATTATGCACTGCCTCTTTGGTTTACTTTTCATTACCCTCAAGAAAATAGTTCTGTATTTAACTGTATTTAACTATATTTCTGTATTTAACTGTATTTAACTGTATTTGTGTATTTAACTGTTTTTAACTGTATTTAACTGTTTTTAACTGTATTTAACTGTTTTTAACTGTATTCCTGTATTTAACTGTTTTTAACTGTACTTGTGTGTTTAACTGTTTTTAACTGTATTCCTGTATTTAACTGTTTTTAACTGTACTTGTGTATTTAACTGTTTTCAACTGTATTTAACTATATTTAAGGAGTCATGTGTGTTACTCTCACACAGCCATGGTTAAAAGTAGATGCTGACCACTAGCATCCTGGGAGCAGAAGCCAGATTATGGGAGACTATAGTTTGGAGAGGTGGCTAGTAAAAAGCAACAGATGCAGAAGGTACTTTCACAGAGTCTGCAGCCCTATTATTAACATTAACCTTCTTCATTGGTTCTTCTTAAATGAGCATAAAGCCCTTTGGAGAAATATAAGCTGCATAAGGGCCTTTGGTTTGGAGGTCTAGTGTCTCAAAGCTCCTTTTAGGACTTAGTCTTGGCATAAAATGAATTGAGTGAAGTTAGCAATGATGAGGGGGAGGGAGTGTCCAGGAAAAGTACAACCTGAGGCCCCAGCCTCCCATGTAAAGTCTTTGTGACCTTATAATCAATAGCTCTGCAACTGTAGTGCTAAAGAACTTTCCGTAATTTGGAGATGGTGTCTCCAGATGGCAGTCGTGTGTCTCAGTCACGTGCTCCAAATGAATGCTGGGAACCACAGCATGTTGCTGCTTCAGGAAAGATGGGACACTGGCTCAAACCCAGACACTGACTTAGGGAAAAACATTCACAGGGTTGAATATTTTACACATGAAATTTCGTTTGGTTCGCACAACCAGCCCTATGGTATGGTTTATTATCCCCCATTTTACCAACCAGGAAACTAAGCTCAGGGAAGTTTTAGATTCAGAGAGTCACAGAGAATTTAAACTCAGATCTGTCTCACTCTAGAGCCATGCTTAATCCATCTCTTTCATCAAAAATATAACTCATTGTTCTAGAAAAGAAGACTGGGAAAAAACCCAGAACAACCAGATCATTATTTCAAAGCAAATTGGCATGTCATTTGCTATCATCTTCACTCATCCTGCACTTTCTGTCATTCCCTTATCCTGACTCCTAGCTTGGAGTCAGCTGGGCTGTTGCTTTCCTTGCAGCTTGCCTCATCTGTGAGCAAGCTAGTCACACTGCCTGGGTTATCTGAAGATAATAGAAGATAACAGAGAAGGCCCTTTCAAAACTGTTGTCAGCACTTTATTTTCTGCATACACCTTAAAAAGAGATAGACAGATGAATAGCTACAGAAAGCAGAGACAATGGGCCTGAGTTCAAATCTCAGCTTCTCCCCCTTCCAGCTCTTGGACTCTGGACAAACACCTATTATGTGCCAGTCACTGCTATGTATTTTATAAATGTTATTTCATTTAAATAAATTGCACGCTTACTATGTAGTGATATGGAAAGATCTCTAAATACAACTGTTAAGTTTACCAAACAAGCAATGGAGGGAAGAGTGGACATAATATGCTACCCTATGTATTAAAAAGGAAGGAAAAATAAGAAGCTATGCCAACATTTGCTTTATTTGCACAAAGAAATATTAAAAGTAGTTCTTTGGGAGGGGACTAAGTCAGGGTGGGCATGGGAGCAGGAGTTGGGGGAAGACATTGTACTTTGTAACTTTTTATACTTTTGAGGTTTTGAGTCATGTGGATATATTATCTATTCAACAAGGTCAGTGTTTACTTCAAAGTAGTAGCCTATTTTATATCTGCAGTGGCAGACACTGCGGTTACATAGGACATGGGGTTTGGAGCAGACAAAGCTTGGGTTCAAATTTCAGCTCTACCCACTACTTGCTTAGGGATCCTGGGCAATTTACTTCCTCATCTGCGAAAGAGGGAAAGACACCTACATACCTTACAGGGCTGTTGGGAGAACTGTATGAGATGATATATGTGAAAAGGAAAACATGTAGCATGGTGCCTAGAACACAGGAGATACACAATAAAGACTTACACATTTCCCACCAGACAATTTTGCCATACAGTATTTTTGGGTTTTTTTTAGGTGGGGCAAGGGAGTTTTTTTTTTTTTTTTAAGACAAAGTTTTGGTCTTGTTGCCCAGGCTGGAGTGCAATGGCGTGATCTTGGCTCACTTCAACCTCTGCCTCCCAGGTTCAAGCAATTCTCCTGCCTCAGTCTCCCAAGTAGCTGGGATTACAGGCACACACCACCACACGTGGCTAATTTTGTATTTTTACTAGACAGGGTTTCACCATGTTGGCCAGGCTAGTCTCGAACTCCTGACCTCAGGTGATCCGCCTGCTTCGGCCTCCCACAGTGCTGGGATTACAGGGATGAGCCACTACGCCCAGCCTGCAATACAGTATTTAACCACATTCTTTTTTCTTTTATCGATACATAATACTTAACATATTTATGGGGCACATGTTGAGTGTCATGTGCATAGACTGTGGAGTAATCAAGTCAGGGTATTTGCGGTATCCATCACCTTCAGTATTTACTATTTTTATGTGTTGTTATCAAGTCCTCTCTTCTACTTAATTTGAAATATACAAAACATTGTTGCTAAGTACAGTCACCCTATTCTGCTATCAAACGTTAGAATTTATTTCTTCTAACTGTAGATTTGTATCCACAACAAACCTCTCTTCATCCCCCCTGCCACCTAGTTACCCCTCCCATTCTCTGGTATCTATCATTCTGTTCTCTATGTCCATGAGATTAACTTTTTTAGCACCTACAATTAAGTGAGAACATGCAGTATTTGTCTTTCTGTGCCTGGCTTATTTTGCTTAACATAATGACTTCCAGTTCCATCCATGTTGCTGCAAATGATAGGATTTCATTCTTTATTATGGCCAAATACTATTCTATTATGTATATGTAGCACATTTTCTTTATCCATTAGTCCACTGATGGATACTTAGGTTGATTCCATATCTTTGCTATTGTGAATAGTGCTGTGATAAACACATGAATGCAGATCCCTTTGATATATTGATTTCTTTTCCTTTAAATAGGTACCCAGTAGTGGGACTGCTGAATCATATGGTAGTGCTAGTTCCCTCCCTTCCTTCTCTGTCTCTTTCTCTCTTTCTCTCTCTCTTTCTCTCTTTCTTTCTTTCTTTCGATGGAGTCTCACTCTTGTTGCCTAGGTTGGAGTGCAGTGGTGTGATCTTGGCTCACTGCAACCTCTGCCTCCCGGGTTCAAGCGATTCTCCTGCCTCAGCCTCCCCAGTAGCTGGGATTACAGGCACCTGCCACCACGCCCAGCTAATTTCTGTATTTTTAGTAGAAACAGTTTCACCATGTTGGCCAGGCTGGTCTCGAACTCCTGACCTCAGGTGATCCACCTGCCTTGGCCTCCCAAAGTGCTGGGATTACAGGTGTGAGCCACCACGCCCAGCTAGTTTTCATTTTTTAAGAAATTTCAATACTCTTTTCCTTAGTGATTATATTAATTTACATTCTCATCAACAATGTATGGTTCCCTTTTCTCTGCATCCTGGCCAGCATCTGTTATTTATGTCCTTTTTTTTTTTTTTTTTAAAGACAGAGTCTCACTCAGTCCCCCAGGATGGAGTGCAATGGCATGATCTTGGCTCACTGCAACCTCCACCTCCTGGGTTCAAGCAATTCTTCTGCCGCAGCCTCCCGAGTTGCTGGGATTACATGCGCCCACCACCATGCCCGGCTAATTTTTTTATTTTTAGTAGAGACGGGATTTCACCATGTTGGCCAGGCTGGTCTCAAACTCCTGACCTCAAGTGATCCACCTGCATAGGCCTCCCAGAGTCCTGGGATTACAGGCATGAGCCACTGCACCTGGACTTTTTAATAATAGCCATTTTAACTGGGGTGAGATGATATCTCATTGTGTGATTTTGATTTGCATCTCCCTGATGATTAGTGATGTTGAGCATTTTTTCATATATCTGTTGGCCATTTGTGTGTCCTCTTTTGAGAAATATCTACTCGTGTCATTTGCCCAATTTTTTTAGTGGAATTATTTGTTTTTCTACTGTTGAGTTGTTCGAGTTCCTTGTATATACTGGACATTATTAGTCCCCTGATGGATAAGTAGTTTGCAAATATTTTCTCCCATTCAAGAGGTTGTCTCTTCACTCGGTTGTTTGTTGTTGTTGTTTTGCTGTGCAGGAGCCTTTTAGTTTAATATAGTCCTCTTGGTCTATTTTTGTTTCTGTTTCCTGTGCTTTTGAGGTCTTAACCATAAAATTGTTGCCTAGACCAATATCCTGAGGAGTTTTCCCTATGTTTTCTTCTAGTAATTTTGTACTTCTGGGTCTTACATTTAAGTTTTTACTCCATCTTGAGTAAATTTTTGGATATGAGAGATGGGGGTCCAATTTCATTATTCTGTAAAAGGTTATCTAGTTTTCTAAGCAGCATTTATTGAAGAGAATGTCCTTTCCCCAGTGTATGTTCTTGATGGCCTTGTCAAAGATCAGTTGGCTATAAATAAATGAATTTATTTCTGGGTTTCCTATTCTGTTCCATTGATCTATATATCTATTTTTATACCAATACCGTGTTGTTTTGGTTACTATAGCCTTACAATATATGTTGACGTCAGGTAATGTGATGCCTCTAGCTTTTTTTTTTTTTTTTTTTTCCTCAGGATTGCTTTGGCTATTCTGGCTCTTTTTTAGTTCCATATGAATTTTAGGATTGCTTTTTCTATTTCTGTGAAAAATGATGTTGGTATTTTGATAGAAATTGCATTGAATCTGTAAATTGCTTTGAGCAATATGGTCATTTTAACAATATTAATTCTTCTGATCCATGAACATGGGATATCTATTTTTTGTGTCCTCTTTAATTTCTTTCATCAATGTTTTATAATTTTCAGTGTATAGGTTTTCACTTCTTTGGTTAAGTTTATTTCTAGATTTCTTTGTAGCTATTGTAAATGGAATTGCCTTCTTGATTTCTTTTAACCACATCCTCGATCAGCTTCCCATGGGCATTCTTTGGGTACAGTTGCTCAGCCACTTATGAAATTTTAACCGTATTGTCACCTCTCCTGTATTTCATCTCATCCACATCAATGACATGAAAAGCATTGTCACATGCCTCACTTACTTCCACATAGTGTATCCACTATTTCCCCTGCTCTACCAGTCTGGTGACCCTGCCCAAACAGGAAATTAGGTCAATCTGGAATTACTTGTTCCAGAGGGTTCCTGGAGATCACTACTTCTCTGTGTAACGCATACGCCTTACGTTTAAATATTCTAGAACACTATGCTATCAGTGCTGTCAGTGTCACTAGGCTATAGCTCCCAGAGACTTCTTCCTTATTTGAAAACTGAGATTGTGTTTGCTCCTCTCCAGCCTTTCAACGTTTTTGTCTTTATGCCAGGATTTTTTCTGGGTCAGAAAATTTGAACTTATTTACAATAGTTGGGGCCTCTTCTACTGTCTCAGCATTTAGCCTGACCTTTATATTTCCCTTTACCGTTCTTACTTATTCTACCCATTCCAATCTGATGTGTATTTTCCTTGACAGACTGTGGGAGAGATATAGAATGGGAGTGATTGTTGAGGTCCCAGCCTGCCAAGTAAGATCTTTGTGATATGTGTTGTGGCCTTATAATCAACAGCTCTGCAACTGTAGTGCTTAAAAGACTTTCTGTAATTTGGAGATGGTGTCTCCAGATGGCAGCCATGTGTCACTGCCACAGGCTCAAAAGTAATGCTGGTAGCCCCAAGAGTAGTGTTTACTGAAGAAAAGATTTCTCACTGTCATCTGTCTTCATTCTCCAGTTGCACTCAGAAAGAGGCTCTAGCTTTTCTTTGTTCCTTTGGTGTCTCATCTACTTTTTTTTTCAAAGCTCCCCCCTTTTTTTTGTCCCTTAGGATGTGGGAACTGAATGTCCCTTAGGATGTGGGAACTGAATCAACTCATATGGGGCTTTAGCCTTCCCAACCCTAGGCTAACAGACCCATGCCATGCTGTGTGTGTGCATCCTTGGGCAGGTGGCTCTCTGCTTGTTTTTATGTGCCCCTTTAAACTCTGAACCCACTAAAGAGTCAGTTATTTTGTATAGCCTGTGAGGCATCTTTATGATGCCTTTATGATTTAACAGCCCTATAACCTTTTGTGCTCAGTACTGAACTGGGATTAGACTTTCATTCCAAAGAAGCCTTCTTTGATGTCACATTCCCTTCCTCTCTCTAGTTTACATTTTTGTATTATCCTTTAAATTTTTATGTTAAACATACACACAGAAAAACTCTCTCTTTTTGGTGTACAGTTCTGTGAGTTCTGACAAATGCATAGGGTCACATAACTCCCACCACAGTATGAGACAGTTCCATCACTTCAAACTCTTGCCCAGCGCTTCCCCTCTGATGTTATTCCCTACCTCTACCCCTAATCTCTGGCAAACACTGATCTGTACTCTGTCACTGTATTTTTGCCTATGTCCCTATATTTTTGTTATATAAATGGAATTCTACAGTATGTAGTTTTTTGAGTCTGGCTTCTTTCACTTCCCAAAATACATTTGAGATTGATTGATGTTGTTGCATCATGTATCAGCACTTCATTCTTTTGTATGAATACACCAGTTAGTTCAGCCATTCACCCGTAGAAAGACATTTGAGGCCGGGTGCGGTGGCTCATGCCTGTGATCCCAGCACTTTGGGAGGCCAAGGCGAGCAGATTAAGAAGTCAAGAGATCGAGACCATTCTAGCCAACAAGGTGAATCCCCATCTCTACTAAAAATACAAAAATTAAATACAAAAATTAGCTGGGCGTGGTGGCGCACGCCTGTAGTCCCAGCTACTGCGGAGGCTGAGGCAGGAGAATCAAGCTTGAACCCGGGAGGCGGAGGTTGCCGTGAGCCGAGATTGCACCACTGCAGGCGACAGAGGGAGACTCTGTCTTGAAAAAAAAAAAAAAAAATTTGAGATTTGAGTTGTTTCCAGCTTTTGGCAATTATGAATAGAGCTACTTTTAACTCTCATGTACAGGATTTTGTGTGGACACAGGTTTTTATTTCACTGGCATAAATACCTTTAAGTGGGATTGCAGAGTCATATGGTAAGTGTACCTTTCTTTATAAGAAGGTATCGTGTTACCTTTATAAGAAATAGCCAAAATATTTTCCAAAGTGGCTGTATTTCTGCATTTCCACCAGACACGTATGAGAATTCCAGTTTCTCTCTATCTTCACAAACACTTGGTATTACCCGTTTTTTTTTTAAAGGATACCCTCCCTGATGGATATATAGGTGGTATTTCATTATGATTTTAATTTGCATTTCCCAAATAATTAATGATGCTGAACATCTTTTTATGTGCTTATTTGCCATCGGTATATCCTCTTCAGTGCCATGTGTGTTTATATCTTTTGTCCATATTCTAACTGGACTGTTTGCTTTTTCAATGTTTTGAGAGTTCTTTCTATATTTTAAATACTAGTCCCTTTTTATGGCTTTGTCTTTTCGCAGAGCAATTTTTAATTTTGACAAGGTCCAATTTATTAATTCATTAATTTATTAAAATCTAATTTTTCTGGCCGGGCACAGTGGCTCACGCCTGTAATCCCAGCACTTTGGGAGGCCGAGGCGGGCAGATCACGAGGTCAGGAGATCGAGACCATCCTGGCTAACACGGTGAAACCCCATCTCTACTAAAATACAAAAAATTAGCCGGGCATGGTGGCGGGCGCCTATAGTCCCAGATGCTCGGGAGGCTGACGCAGGAGAATGGGGTGAACGCGGGAGGTGGAGTTTGCAGTGAGCCAAGATTGCACCACTGCACTCCAGCCTGGGCGAGAGCGAGACTCCGTCTCAAAAAAAAAAAAAAAAAAAAATTTAATTTTTCTTTTATTATTTGTGCTGTTGATATCATACCTAAGACCACTTTGCTTAGCCCTAAATCCCGGTGACTTTCTCCTGTTTTTTCAAGTCCATGATCCCGTTTGAGTTAATTTTTGTATAAGGTGTGAGACTTAGGTTGAGGTGGGGTTTTTTTTTGCATATGGAAGTACAAGTGCTCCAGCACCATTTGTCTGAAGGCTTTCTTCCACTGAATTGTTTTTGCACTTTTGTCAAAAATAATTTCAACACACCTGTGTGGGTTTACTTCTGGGCTATTTTTTTTCATTGACCTATTTGTCTGTCTTTTCACCAGCACCACACTGTCTTGATTACTGTACTTCTAGCTTGTCTTTCTTCTATTGCTACAGTCCCCCGATGGTGTTATACATTAAATATCCAGGATGGAGAAGCCACATGCTACTCACCGAGGGGAGGAAATTATCACAGCAGCCTGGGCACACGTTGTGAGCTCTCCTGTGACCGGGGCTTTCGACTGATTGGAAGAAGGTCGGTGCAATGCCTGCCAAGCCGTCGCTGGTCTGGAACTGCCTACTGCAGGCGTAAGTTGTGTGTGTGCATATGCTGATGCATGTATTCGAGAGAAGCCAGCCAGCCAGCTGCTGAGGGTATATGCCTGGAGGTGTTAGTAATATGCCCTTCTCTCAAGTGCAAATTGAGAATATTCCACAAGCCCCCCAGCAGGGCCTTTCCCCATCCTAACATTCGAGTTCAGTTTCTCTGGGTTACTGTCCAAGCAATATGAGCATTTAAGGAGCAACCATCTCTTCTGACTCGGGGAGCCCAGGAGTGCACAGCCAGAGCGAAGGCTTGGGCCTGAGGTCTGATGTGGACCTAGATCTTCTTCTGGAGCTCCTAAGGACGTGTGGTCTTAGACTCTTTTCCACTTGTGGTCAACTGCTGTACTTCCTGGCCTATAGCCTTAGAAGACCTTGGCAGTGAAGCTATGAAACATCTGCTATTCTTCATTTTCTTCTGAAAGTCAGAAGAAAAATCCCTAAGTCTAGAATGTGAAAATGCTGATATATACACATTCCAAATCATTTCCCCCTTCAGCTTCCAAATCTCTACCTCTTACTCAAGTTCCACAGCCTTTCAGCAGCTGAGCTTTTCCTGTCCATATGTCCATGGCAGAACACCATTTGTAGGACACCCATGTATGCACAGCCCTGTATTGGTCACTTCCTGTATTACTCAATTCTTCAAATACTCCCAGGCTGCTTATAGATGAATGGGATAGAAACACAAATGTGTGCACATGAATGTCATGTAACTGGATGCAGAAGTGCTGAGCATTCATATAGAAATGGGGCTAGTCAGAGAAGATGCTGTAGAGGAGAAGAGAAGCTTGATAGCCAGAAAGCAGGCAGTCACCACACCCCTCTCGGTGACTGGAATTAAATTGTTTCAGGACTTAGATCCCATCATTTTCAACAGGAATTTGAATCGGTCTGATACAATTGAAAAATACAGAGCTGTAAAGTACAAGTGAACATAAAATCAATTAAAAGAATGGTGACCGGGCGCGGTGGCTCACGCCTGTAGTCCCAGCACTTTGGGAGGCCGAGGTGGGCGGATCACGAGGTCAGGAGATCGAGACCATCCTGGCTAACACAGTGAAACCCTGTCTCTACTAAAAATACAAAAAAAAATTGGCCGGGCGTAGTGGCAGGCGCCTGTGGTCCCAGCTACTCGGGAGGCTGAGGCAGGAGAATGGCGTGAACCCGGGAGGCGGAGCTTGCAGCGAGCCGAGATCGCGCCACCGCACTCCAGCCTGGGCGGCAGAGCGAGACTCCATCTTTAAAAAAAAAAAAAAAAGAATGGTGACATACATATTTCCAGGTGCCTACAATGAGTCAATTACTACATTTGAGCATTGAATCTGGCTTTGACTTTCCTCATAAGAGACAAAAGGGCAAATGCTTTGGATCTATCATATTTCCTGTCATATGATACTAAGCAAACACATTCATCTGAAGAGACAAATCTTTTGTCTTCGCCCTGATTTCAAGAAGGTCATTTTTGCATAGGTCTTTACAAAGGGACACTGGAAAACAGAAAATGCAATAATCTTTAAGTCTGGTTTGCCAAGAAACAGAATGAATATAGCTAATACAGATCTTTATTCAAAGTTTCAACAATTGAACTTAGTCAGGATTAGAAGTTAGACAACCTAAAGGAATATATGGCCTCCTTCTCTCAAGTATCAGGTATCTCCAACAAGACTTTAGCAAGCATAGGCTCACAATTAATCCATGGTGACAGGCTCCACCTCTGCCACATGTGGTGTCCAAGGCACATGGATTCCTCTTTTACCAAATACCACACCTGGCCCTCCAGGCACTGCTCTGACTTGTATTCTTGCCCAGACAGTCAGCCCAAGTTGGCATGTAAGTGAGCCTCAGCTGAGCAGTGCCTAAGGGAGCCCCAAAATTATATGAGTATTGCCTGGAGGAGAAAAGCAGCTTTGAACGTGCTCAAGGGCATCTAGCATTTGAGGAATAAGAGACAAAAATTCTCAGTTGCTAAGGCCCTAAATGAGCCCAGAGGATATATGCATTGTCTCTTTTAATTTATACAACAATCCTATGAGGTATCCACATTTCACTGAAGAAAACACTGAGACTCAAAGAGATGAGGCAACTTCTTAAAGTTACAGAGCTAGTAAGAAGTGGAACTGGGATGCAAACTCAGGTCTGATTTTTTTTTTTTTACTCTTGATAAGTTGTTTTACTTCCCCCTCTAAAATAGATTCTATTTGTTTAGAGAAGTTTTAAGTTCACAGCAAAATTGAATGAAAGATATAGATATTTCCCATTTATCCCCTGCACCCACACATGTACAGCTTCCCCTGTTGTCAACATCTCCCACCAGAGTGTTACACTTTTTACAGTTGAATGAGCATACATTAATATATCATTGTCACCTGAATTCCATAGTTTACATTAAGGCCCACTCTTGTTGCATATTCTATGGATTTTGGCAATGTACAATGTTAGGTCTGATTTTGAAGTCTATATGGTTGGACAAGTAATTTACTTTTTTGACACCCCTCTGCCCAAGGGTGCTGCTATACTTTACGAAAATACAAAGACAATTAGGGGAAAAGGCAGTTAGGCACAAAAATGTAAGGGCAGTTCAGGTAGGGTTTTTGTATTTTCTGCTCTCTCTGATACGTTTCTCCCTGTGCTAGATGCCCAGACATCACCTCCACATAGTTGCACAAGCCACTGAGCTTGCCACTTGGTTTTCTCTTAGAGATGAGATGCCACGCACTGCCATTCATCACTAGTGGCACTTACACCTGCACAAATGGAGTGCTTCTTGACTCTCGCTGTGACTATAGCTGTTCCAGTGGCTACCACCTGGAAGGTGATCGCAGCCGAATCTGCATGGAAGATGGGAGATGGAGTGGAGGCGAGCCTGTATGTGTAGGTAAATGCTGGTTGCTCCCAGTTGTCCTGGTGCAAAGAGCCACCTCAGCATTATATCGAGATGATGTGGAATTCTCACCACAGAAGGCATTCCTCTTAGCTATGAGGGTAGCACCCTGGGTATTTGCTGAACAAAATGATCTTCTCCCCTGGAGTTGGGCTTCCTTCCCCAGTTTCCTTGAGCACCTTGAACTTTTTACCTACCCAGCGTGTGGTGTGTGGTGTGTGGCACTGCTTCAATGGATTCCCTCCAGGGAAAGCAGGGGGCCCACGAGTCAGCACTTGATTTTTCACCTTGGCAGACATAGATCCCCCCAAGATCCGCTGTCCCCACTCACGTGAGAAGATGGCAGAGCCAGAGAAATTGACTGCTCGAGTATACTGGGACCCGCCATTGGTGAAAGATTCTGCTGATGGTACCATCACCAGGTGAGCCTGAATAATGGATGCCGCTTATGCCTTCCCTCAGCTTCTCTCAGTCATTCAGGCTGGTCACACTGAAACTGCACAGGCTAAGGTGACAGTGGGGATGTGCCTCAGACTTCAATTCTAAGGGTTTCTTTCCTCAGTGTTTCTTTCACCCTGTCCCATGCAGGGTGACACTTCGGGGCCCTGAGCCTGGCTCTCACTTTCCTGAAGGGGAGCACGTGATTCGTTACACTGCCTATGACCGAGCCTACAACCGGGCCAGCTGCAAGTTCATTGTGAAAGTACAAGGTCAGAAAGAATTCTTTAGTTTCCATATTGTTCATTAATCCTGCTCTACCCTGACCCACCCAATGTCTCTCCTCTCTATGCCTGGAAGAGACACACCTCATTTATACTGGGGAGGGAGAAAAACAAGTTCACCAAACAGGCTTATTTAGGAAGCCAACATTACATGTGCATACACATGTTTCTGAAACTTTGACTCTCCAACAAGACTCTCATCAACAAGACTCTCGTTATCCTAAATCCAGATAAAATTCACAAGGATATTCTTTATCCATTTCTCTTCTTAGACTTCAAAATGATCACATGTAATCTGCCTTCATTCTATCATTCACCTCTGCTAAAATTGGTGGTGTTGGCTACCTGATTCTTCCTCTTTGCTTTGTGTTGTATTGTTTTGTTTTGCTTTTCTCATTATAAAGATAATTCATGCTTATTGTTGAACATTTGATAAATAAGGAAATATATAAAGGGGAAAAATGTATTACCCCATCATCCAGAGGCAACTGCTATTAGCTTTTTGGTATTTTCCTTCCAGTCTTTTTTCTATACATACTTTAAAAAATATATAGTTGCGATTATACTGTATATCCAATCATAAATCATCCTTTTCACTTTTCATTAACAAAGTAATTGTCTCATGTTATTTTAAAATTCTTCAGAAATATTTTTAATGACAGCATAATATTCTACTCTAAGAATATATCATAATTTGCTAAACCCTTCTCCTACCAATGAACATTTAAGATTCCTCCAACTTATTTCTGCTATTAAGAGGAATTCTGCAAGGTAGTCATCTTTACACAGCATGTCCATAAAGTCTGGAAACAGATAATATTTTCTTTTAAAGATTGTCAGTCTTTTGATGACAACACGTATATTCACCTGTGTTTCCAGACTTTACAAACCTTTGTCTGCATTTCAGATTTAATTCCTTAAGAAAGGAAAATTCCAGCTCCATCTCCAGCCACTGGAAATATAGAAAGGCCATTTTTCTGATCATCCTAAGTCTTCTGATCTAGAAAGCCCAGCATGGGCACCCTCTTAGCCTTTCTTTCTTATAAGGAACACCATAACTTCTAACTTGAGCTCCTCCCTGACAGTGAGACGCTGCCCAACTCTGAAACCTCCGCAGCACGGCTACCTCACCTGCACCTCAGCAGGGGACAACTATGGTGCCACCTGTGAATACCACTGTGATGGCGGTTATGATCGCCAGGGGACACCCTCCCGGGTCTGTCAATCCAGCCGCCAGTGGTCAGGTTCACCACCAATCTGTACTCGTGAGTGAAACAGGGGCAAGTGGATGTGGTGATCTGGGGAACTTTGGAGGATCTTCCTCATGGCACAGGAGTCCAGTAACAATGTATATGATGTGGGAATGGGGGGTTCTGGGATGTGTCTAATTTAAAGACTAACATTCCCCCATAGACTACTCCTACCCCAAGAAGAAGGGTTTAAAATCTCCAAGTGTTCTTTTAGGATTTCCCCCAAGGGACAGGAGAAACAGCCAGAGAGAGGCAACCTGAAAGACTGGAACACCTCAAGATGTTAGGTTACCTAAGCTGGGATGGAGGAGAAGCCGTACTCTGACTGGTCACCTGCTTCTGCCCTAGCTATGAAGATTAACGTCAATGTCAACTCAGCTGCTGGTCTCCTGGATCAATTCTATGAGAAACAGCGACTCCTCATCATCTCAGCTCCTGATCCCTCCAACCGATATTATAAAATGCAGATCTCTATGCTACAGGTAAGGCCCATTCCCCTAATGAGGGCTTATCTCCTGTAAATTACCCCTTACCTTTTCCAAATCAGAGATGTTCTCTGCAGCACAAACCTTACCTACTTCCTGAAACTTTTTGTGGATAGCATTTGATCAGTCTTACCATAGACATATTTAGCACATTTTTGAAACTGCTTTTACTGAAAAGGCAATAAAGTCACTGGAGTGGTGGCTGTGACTTGCAGGGAGCTGGGTGAAAGATGGGAAGGGAGTGTGGCAAAGCACTCTGAAGAGACTTGCAAGACAGCTATGATCAAATGTAAATGTTGGGAATTAACTATGTTTATGTTTTCAAGGAATAAGAGCACTAACGAACACTTATGCAATAAGTGCTACGTAGGTATCCAGTACTGATCTATGGGTTTTACACATATTCATCCAATTCTCACAACAACCCTTTGGAGGTAGATACTATTGTTATCCCCATTAAATAGGTGAGGAAACTGATGCATAGAGATTAAGTCACTTGCCCAAGGTCACTAGCTAGTAAGTGGTGGAGCTGGGATTGAACACAGGGAGTCTGGCTGCAGAATCTGTGCTCTTAGCCACTACCAGTAGCAGAAAAGAAGGAAAAGCGTTATGATATCTCAAAGTAAAATGAGAGTTGCATGACAGTTTTTAACATAAGAGATACCTAGCCAAAGCCACTGGTAGGGAGAGGTCGATAGGACAGAATAAATATGATTATGGGGACTTATAAAAGAACAGGCTAGGTTACTGAAGATAATTCAGGGTATGCTGACAAAACTAACAGAAGCAGCTCTGGGGAGCTGCAAGGGGCTGGATACCCATGTGGGAGAAAAAGCTACTTAGGAGGTTTCTAAAGGTTGAATCTTAGAAGTTGCCGAGTGAATATTCAGGGGCCCAGGATGGAAGTAGTTTTACAAAAAAAAAAAAAGCTGGAGGGTCTAGACCAAAAAGACCTTATTCATCCAGAGACCCAAAAAGAATGACAAAGGCAACAGTTCAGTTGGAAGCAAGGGAGTAAGAACAAGAAAAGGAACCTGTCAGCAAGCATAGTGACCCTGAGGGTGAGGACTAGAAGGGAAGCCCAAAGATGAAACAGAGGTGGGGTGCCGAGGAGTATTCAAGGTCTCTTTAAACCTCACCCTGGTAACTGGCTAGTAGGTAATCCTGCAAGACAAGGCAGGACGGAGATCCGGGGTTGGACTGCAAGCTGCGCTGCCCAGTGCGAGGAAGGTAACAAGGGGTAATGAAAAGAGCACTGGGCACAGTTTTGGAGAAATCCTGGAGACTGAGTGAAGGCCCTGGCCAGGTAGCCTATTGGTAAAGAGCACATGCTTGGGCAGGGGGCATCAGTCCTCGGTTTGAATCTTGGCTCAGCATGTTATTGTCACCACCTGGCTTGTGAGGGGTGTTGTGAGGATTAGATTACATCTACAAAGCATTAGGTTTGTGTATTCAATAAACAACAGCCATTATCATATCACATTGGCTATTCATTAAGAACTTATGTAATTTAAAACCTATGCAAACTTAAACAATGATTATGTTCCTGCAATTTAGTCATTGAATTTCTCTTCTCTATCCCACTTTGTGTAACTGGTTTCAGTAGAATGAAGGAAGCACCGTTGGGGCAAGTACTTCCGGAATGACACAGGGAACAGGTTGTTGTAGACCCCACAGCGTGATTACGTGATCACTGGGGGAGAAAGGGCTCCTTTCCCACACTGCTTCATGTGGTCCCACGAGGAATCAGCCAAGTAGCCTTAGGTTTGAACGCACGGCCCTGTTGTGTAAAATGTTCTCTCTCCCTCCCAGCAATCCACCTGTGGACTGGATTTGCGGCATGTGACCATCATTGAACTGGTGGGACAGCCACCTCAGGAGGTGGGGCGCATCCGGGAGCAACAGCTGTCAGCCAACATCATCGAGGAGCTCAGGTCCAGGCTGGGAGGCTGCCAAGCGCGGTGTCGGGGAGGATGGCTGGGGCCGGGGGAGAAACCCTAGGCAGGACACTGGCAAAAGCAGACTACTGGGGAACCATCAGACACTACTCTCTCGGGGCACTTCTTGTGTTTGAACTCTTATGGATGCATTAGGTAAGACCAGAGAGTTCTTTACTTTGGCAGAACATCAGAATCAAATGAGGGCTTAAAATACAGATGACCAGGCCCACCCTACACCACCTTAGGAATGTGCTTTTACAAAGGCACCTGAGGGGACTCTGAAGCACAGCCAGGGCTGAGACAGTAAACCCAAACTTGACTCAGATAAGCCCCGGCTCTTGTTTTCTGGCCTCATCTCTTTGCCTTCAGTCTCCAAAGGAGCAAAAGGCATCTTTTTTTTTTTTTTTTTTTTTTTAGATGGGGTTTTGCTCTTATCGCCTAGGCTGGAATGCAACGGCACGATTTCAGCTCACTGCAACTTCCACCTCCCAGGTTCAAGCAATTCTCCTGCCTCAGCCTCCCGAGTAGCTGGGATTACAGGTGTGTGCCACCATGCCCAGCTAATTTTTGTATTTTTAGTAGAGACAGGTTTCCCCATATTGGCCGGGTTGGTCTCAGACTCCTGACCTCAGGTGTTCTGCCCACCTCGGCCTCCCAAACTGCTGGGATTACAGACATGAGCTGCCATGCCCATCACAAAAGGCATCTTTAAGCACTGAAATCTGAGTCATATCTATCAACTCCAGGGGAAGAGAACATTAGAGGTGACAGGTAATGGAAGAAGTGGGTCTTTCTCATTATCTATCCAGTATCACCCTTCTAATACCTTCACATATATTCAGGGCCAAGAAAGCCATTACTGCTCTGTTTTAGAGCAGTGCCTCTAAACAATAGAGAAACTATATCTGCCTCTAGAGCGCAGTCTCAGTGGGGACAGAAAGATTCAGTCCCAATTAGAGAAGAGACTAGAAAACACTCAGAGGGAGACTGCAGACTTGCAGCTACAGATGGAAGAGTTAACCAGAAGGTATTTATCAACCTAAGGACTGCCATGTATGATGTGCATACACAGCACAGTCTCTGCAGCGGGTGGCCCCTGGAGTCACCCTGTGCAGCCTGCACAGCAATATGTGATAGCCCTGCTTAAAAGGGCCTACAGTGAAAGCACTGCCTGTTAATAACAAAGCTGTCGCAGCTGAGGTGAGGAAGGGACTGCTTAGCAGAACTAGATGCATAGAGGCAGCAAGAGTAGAGTCTGAACACAGAAAAACAAAGAGACTTGAGACAGGAAGTAGAGGGGATGGGGACCAGGGATGAGGTGGGGAAGGAATTAGTCCATGAGTGGAGGTGCAAAAAGTCAGAGGGTAGTAGAGCCTGGGGGGATAGGTGCCCAGACAAGGTCTCATACCTCCCTGGGCTGCTCTCTCTAGGCAATTTCAGCGCCTCACTCGCTCCTACTTCAATATGGTGTTGATTGACAAGCAGGGCATCGACCGAGACCGCTACATGGAACCTGTCACCCCCGAGGAAATCTTCACATTCATTGATGACTACCTACTGAGCAATCAGGAGTTGACTCAGCGCCGGGAGCAAAGGGACATATGCGAGTGAACTTGAGCCAGGGCATGGTTGAAGTCAACGGAAAAGCTCCTCTAGTTAGCTGAAACTGAGACCTAATAAAAGGAGGAAATGGTTTCCCACAGTTCTAGGGACAGGACTCTGAGGTGGGTGAGTTTGCCAAATCCTACAACGTTTCCAGGCATCCTTTTAGGGCTGTTTAATAGTTTCCCTAGAAGCTAGGTAGGGACTGAGGACAGGCCTTGGGCAGTGGGTTGGGGGTAGAAGTTCTTCCTTTCCTAACCCGGGCCCCTGCCCAGCTCTCCAGTCTTTCAGAAAAGTAAATCCTAAATTCACTCACGAACTGGCTGTTTTAACTGGTTCCTCTACCCTGAGGTGACAGCAGAGGGCAGCATGAGCACAACAGAAACCAGCTTACACTTTAAGCAAGTGTAGCTGGATTTTCCTTATAGGATGAGGTAGCAGGGTACAAAACTTTTTTTTTTTTTTTTTTCCGAGACGGAGTCTTGCTCTGTCGCCCAGGCTGGAGTGCAGTGGCGCGATCTCGGCTCATTGCAAGCTCCATCTCCCCGGTTCATGCCATTCTCCTGCCTCAGTCTCCCAAGTAGCTGGGACTACAGGTGCCCGCCACCATGCCTGGCTAATTTTTTGTATTTTTAGTAGCGACGGGGTTTCACCGTGTTAGCCAGGATGGTCTCGATCTCCTGACCTCATGATCTGCCCACCTCGGCCTCCCAAAGTGCTGGGATTACAGGCATGAGCCACCATGCCCGGCCCAAAACACTCTTGAACTTGTTTGTCATTTCCCCTTCTAGGGCATTGGGCAGCAAATGTTATCTGAACCATTACTTCACTGTTAGGAAAACCCTGCAGTGGGAGAGAGCTTGGGAAGATGTATCCAATCAGAGCAGAATGCTCTCTGGGGCCCTCCAGCTGGCTCACGGAAAAGAACCCCTTCTTCCTGAGGCCTCCCGTTTCTGTAGCAGAAGGCAAACAATTCTCTCCCTTCTTCAGAGGAATTCCCAGCTTGTTACTTAGGAAACTTCAAAACCACCACTGCAGGTTGCAGGGAAAGAAAAGCAAAACAGACCCGCCTCATGTATTCACTTCTTCAGATACTCATCCCCTTTTGAGAGATGAGCACAGAGCAGGTGGGAGCTATAGCAGCACAAAAATCAAGCCTTACCAGGCCTAAAATTCGAGGTGGAGCCACACACAGATCCCTGCTCTGACTGCAGTCCCTCTCAATGGTGTGCCAGTGTCTGAAAGAAAAGTGTTCTCTCCCTTGCTGCTGAGAAGCTTCTTTCATACAGTCATGAAACCCAGAGTCATAGCTAAGACTCAGCAGCCTCTCTCCTTCAGCTTTACTCAGGGGGTCATCAGTGGATGACTTCAGGGGAGAAGGAAGCAGGCTGGATGGGGAGGCAGAGCTCATCATGCTCGAGCACTATGTGCCAGGTACTGTTCTAAACACTCTACTGATTGGCTCTGAAGTCTTCACAAGAACTCTATGAGGTAGGTACTGTTATTAACCCCATTTTACAGATGAGGAAATTGAAGTTGAGTGAGATTAGGCAATTTGCCTAAGATCAGACAGCTAGTAAGTGGCAGAGTCAGGATTTCAACACCAGCAGCCTGGCTCTAGAGGCATAATGTTCTTAGACATTATGCCATCCTGATGCTACTTCTTTTCCTACTTTCCATTTAAAGACAACTGAAAGCTGTAAGCAAGGAGAAAGTTTCCATGTTCTATAATCCTACCCAGACACAAGGCTCAGAGTGGGCTCAGGAGGAAAGAGGGAAATGAAAGGCTCTCAACCTGAGAAAATTCAGTCTTGAAAGCAGAGTGATGGGACATAAATCATGAGCCCAGAACAAATGGGGGGAGCAGTGAGTCAGAGAGAAGCTCCTTCCACTGGGGTTTTAGTGGAAATCTCATTCTTTAAATGCAAAATAAAAAATTAGGGAGTTGCTGGGTAGAATGGAACATGGAGGAAATGTTCAAAGTTGGAGCAAAAAGGTCCCTTCTCCCTCTTCCCTCCAGGGAAATATGGGAACTGTGAGAGGCAGCAGGCAAGTTTTGGGCAGAAGGCAGATACAATGAGTTCATGTGGGAAATCTCTGGTCAGACTAGGTCTATGGTTCCAAAGGCAAAGGCTGCACCTTGGGCGAGATGAATGCCCTTCCTTGTGTTTATCGCTAACACTTCAAGTGGCAAGCCAGGACATGCTAGCAGGTCAAAGGCCCAAACAGAGCAGGCCCACTATCCGCGAAACAGAGCTCCACCTGGACCTGACTCAAGGAACATTTATATGCAACTGAGGAGCTTTTGTTTAATTTCATTTTGAATAGTCAAGGCAAGTCAATCTTGCTTTCTTTATGTAAAGTTTTACAGTAACCTCCTTTGTAGTCCTTTGAAGATGAGGATTTGAGAAATCCTAACTTCTAAAGTAGGGGAGAGACAGCAGCAGAATAAGGCCCACAGCCAGACCCAAAGGGGCTACCCCGACCCCTGTATATATTGTACCTCTCTCTCTACCCACCTCTCCCCCACTTCTCCCCCATGCCCCACTCTCTCTTATCCTGCCTGTCCCTCTCCCCTACTTCTCTGTCTGTCTCTTTCTCACATACACACACACTCACTCACAAGCAGTACAGTCACTAAGTTGGCTAGGTAATATCCAAAGCATTCTGATTGTCCTACTTTTTGTAAATTGAACTTATTTAATATATTTTAGAAGAGATAAGTCATCTCTTCCTTTGACTCTTCACCCATAACACACATATCATTCTCACAGGAGGCCACATGGTGCAGTAGTCAGACTTTGGTTCAAAGCCCAACTCTGTCACGTGACAGTGGGCTTGAGTTTCCTCATCTGTAAAAAGGGAAGATTTCCTACTTCATAAAGTGGTTGGAGAAATTAAAGAAATAGTATATGAAGCCTTGTACATAAGCAGCATTTGACATCTATTAATGCCCTTTTGCACAAGAGGTCAAGAATTGCTTGGGTTCTACCTAGAAATCAAGAGCCTTATTTCTGAGCTGGGTTACTTGGCACCTGTGTTATTTCTCTCTCAAAACTACATAATGGTAGGAGGAGTAAAAGAAAAAGTCCCCGCCTCCCAGAGAAATTGAAGGATCCAGAAAGAAGTGCTTATAGCAGGGAATGTCTTCCCTCACCTCCTGTATGAACATCTCTCTCCTTCCTCCAGTATAGGAGGGTCTACAAAGCTAAAGGAAGGGTTCCTTTGTTACGAGATAGAAAAGTGGTGCCACTTTTAGGATGATTTCTCAGTTCTCTCCTTAGATACTAAACACAAAGGACAAGGGATCAAGCTCAGCAAAGGTATCAGGCATTTAAGGTATCAGGCAGCAATGCGGGAAAAGGCAAACTTTCTTCAATCAGCACAGGATGGTTAGGGAAGAGCATTTATCACTTTGGTTCTTATCCTTCAAGCCATGGGAAAAGCAACAGTGAGTTGGGACATCAGAGACAAAAGCATTTATAGAACTAACAAACGCAAACATTTGACAAGTGAGAAAGCTTTATTAAAGCACACGTACATGTCGGGGGATGGGAAACAAAAGAGCAAGTTACAGCCTAGGATCCCAAGTTATGCCTTCCATTACAATTGCAATCCACACCAAATCAATCTTTGAAAACATTCCTCCATTCGGTTCATACATACAATAGAAACCATTGTAGCTGCCCTTAATCCAGTGTCCTTATAGGAAATCAGTTAGCAGCTGACTCTGTTGAAAGGGATTTCCTCTCTGCTATACACTCCTTCCACACACAACTTTGGCTAGAAACGCTTATAAGAACAGAAAGGTTAGTTTGGATCAGTGAGTACCAGAAGATGAAACTTAGCTCACTAGACCCTTCTTTGAAAAGCCTCAACACACTACACCCATGTAATATGTAGGTCAAATTTAGGAAACAATAGCAAAAACAGGAACTGAAAGCTCATCAAGCAGGAAGTCAGAACCACAGGGAGACTGTCTACATTCCCTTAGAGCCCTTAACAGTCCCCAGCCTGGAGAAACACTGGGCCAGTTGAGATAACACTTGGTTCTTCTGACTGACACAGTGGTATGTAGACCATGCTGTCTGATAACACACCCTAGACATAAACACTAAGACAGATGTGGTACATGAGGATGAATATATCTCATCTTTCATTCGAGAAATGAGGAGCTCTCTCTCCAATGACTGCAATATCAGTTTAAAATACAGAAAATTCAGCATGGGCTGTGAGACACTTTACCCTCAGTCACTCCAGTCCTCTGAGATCAGCTAGAAGCTCTCACTGGGCATGCTCATGACTTTTAGTCAAAATACATTATCTAATTAAAGTGCTTTTCTAAAGCAGCTCCATTATAAGAGTCCCCCAAAGGTCTAGTAAAGATGTCTAGAACTGGAAAAAGCTTGGGAATTCTGTTAGCATTTCAAAGAAAAGCATTAGACCAAAGCAAGGTGGAAACTGCTTAAAAACTAGAACAGTTAAATTTAAAAGCCAAGTTCCAGAAGTTTATCAAGGTAGAAAATAAGTTAAAAGCATAAACTGGAGAGGAGAAAGAGGAAGGAACTACTCACCTCTCCTCCACATTCCTCTGTCTTTAGTAACCCAACCCTGCTTCCCAGAGCCTTAAAACCCAGACTGGTCCTAATGCCAAAGGTAGCCAGGGTTTCCTAGGGAAGTAGGAACAATGATAGCAAGACAGAAGATAAAAGCTTGTTTTAAAAGATGTTTTTAAGTAAACCTTATAAAGACATAAGAAAAAATGGACTCTGAAAATATACCAGATTATACACAGAAACATTTTGAAGAGATGCTTATTCTTGAGACTGCTTTAAAAAGGAGAACAAGTCTGCATCACTCTAGCCAGCATAATGAGATTTGCAGAAAATACATGTTTGTACACGTACACACACACACACACACACACACACACACATCTATACACACACATTAAATTATAAATCTTTGCTCTTGGTTTCTTCACTTCCTCTGCCTGGCCCTTGCCAGGGCTGGACCTGCAGAAGAGGACAGGGACTCATAAACCCAGCTTCTGCTTGGCCATTGAGGAACGGAGCTGCAGAGTCCCTTCTGCCCAAGACCCTGGGTACTGTCGCATCTTCTGCCACAGGCTCACTTCTTCCCCAGTCGAGTCCATCCAGTCCACCACTTCCCCATTACTGTTCCCTGAGGAGAAACACCAGAGGAGGCTAAAGAGGGGCCCCACTCTCAGCCCACCAGGGAAGATGGGTTGTACAGCAAGAGTAGCCACCCCATAATAGACAGTTTCCTGTGAAGATGGGCTGATGGGCGCAGCAGTCTGGGAAGAGTTCCCTCACCTGTACTCCTGAGACTCTTGTCAAGAGACTCTGGGTTGATGAAATCAGACTCCAAATGGCACGCAGTTACTAGAGACTTTGTATTCTGAGGCTGTTACAGAGTTCTAGCGCCTGACACCTCATGCCAGAGCTATTGCCAAATGTACTTAAACTTTTTCTTTTATTATTATTGTTATTATTATTCTGAGACAGAGTCTCGCTCTGTCACCAGGCTGGAGTGCAGTGGTGTGATCTTGGCTCACTGCAACCTCCGCCTCCTGGGTTCAAGCGATTCTCCTGCCTCAGCCTCCAGAGTAGCTGGGACTACAGGCCTGCACCACCACGCCCAGCTAATTTTTTTGTATTTTTAGTAGAGACAGGGTTTCACCATGTTGGCCAGGATGGTCTCAGTCTCTTGACCTCATGATCCGCCCGCCTCAGCCTCCCAAAGTGCTGGGATTACAGGCGCGAGCCACCGCGCCCGGCCAACTTTTTTCTTTTAAAGCTAAACACCTTTCCTCTAGCTGCAGACTCCAGGTCAGAAGTAAGGATCGTATGTGGCCCCATTCCTATTATCTTGTATATTCACCCATTAATTCCGCAAACATTTATTGAGTGCCTACTGTGTGCCAGGTACTCTTCTAGGCTCTAGAGACACTAGTAAACAAAGCAGAAAACGTCCCTGTCCTCAGGCAACTTTCATTGGAATACAGAAGACAGAAAACATACAAGTAAATAAGAGTATTTCAGATAGTGAGATTAACATTATGATGTAAATAAACAGGGTGATGTGTAGTGCCTGATTCAGGACCTACTGTGCAGATGGAGTGGTCTGAGGACTCTCTGAGAAAGTGACATTTGAACCAAGACCTGAAGGATAAGAAGGAACCGGACTTTCCATTCAGAGAAAACAATAATTGCAAAGGTTCTGAAGTGGGAATGAGCTTGGTATATTTGGAGACCAGAAAGTTATGTGGTTGAAGCATAGTGAGCAAGGGGAAGAGTGATATGAGACGGATCAGAAAGGAATAGAGGGCACAGGTTACACAGGGACCTGCAGGCATGGTAAGAACTTTGGATTGTTTTCTAAGCACAACAGAAAGCCACTGAGGGGTTTTAACAGGGGACTGACATGAATTGACTTACATGTGTAAAAACATCAGTCTATATGCTTCATGTTAAATGTTCTGTGTGATTATTAATATGTAAGTATATTAATATACAAGTGCAGAGACTGGACAGAGGGCAAAGAAGAGGATCCGAGACTAAGCTCTACCAAGCACCAACATTTAGAGTTTGGGTATAGAATGCAGCAACTACAAAGAAAACTGAGAAGGGGTCAGCAGTAACTTAAAAGGGAATCAGAATGCAGTGTCAATAGAAGTTCAGTGTTTCAAGTGAAGAGGAGTGATCTACTATGTTAAATAGTGCTGAAAATTCTAGTGAGATGAGAACACCACTTTGGCAAGAGCAACTGCTCAGCAGAGTGATGGGACAAAAGCAGATCACAGTGAAGGAGAGCTGAAGGAGAGGTGAGAAGTGGAGACAATTCTTTCTAAGAAACTAGAAGGGGAACATGTGGTCAAGGGAAGGTTTATTTTTGTTTCATAAGATTGGAAATACCAGAGCATATCTGTATTCACCACTGGTAGGTAGGGAGGATGAAACTGAGAGATGAAGATTATAGAAGCGAGGTCATTGAGAAGGGTGGGGAGAGGTGGCCCAGAGCACTTGGAGAGAGCTTGGCTTTTGCTAGCAAGGACTCTTGTTTCATTATTAACAGGAGGGAAGATGGAATGTATAGGTACATACATATAGGCAGGTTTGTAGATTTTTTTGGTGGGAAGATTATGGAGTTCCTGGCAATCAGGGTTACATTTATCTGTGCATATATCAGTGTATGAGCTCAGCCTTCCCCTAGTCCTGGCACATAGTAGGCACTCAATAAGTATTGGCTGAATGTTAACTGAAAGGAAAGAAGACAACTGTCATCACAGAGGAGCTTTGTGTTGGGGGGGTGGGGGTGGTAATAGGAGTCAAACAGACAAGAAGCCTTCAAACAAGTGAGGATGAGGGAGGGGATCTCACCAGTGCCAACACCCAGCCTGACCCCTCCCAGGAAGTCATTGCTGGCCAGGGGCTCCCGGTCCCACACAGTCAGTTCCAGGCACATATGTTGTAGATCTTCCAGCCTCACACCATTGTAGACAAACGTATGGTTGTAGTGAGGATTCAGAGTCTTCTTCATCACAGGAGTTTTACGTTTACTGGCCTTGTTCCTCATGGGAAGGAGGTATCTGGCAGAGGGTGGGGAGTAATCAACAGCCTACTCAAAGCTGGCAGTTATCTCTCTAAATTCCCCTTTCCCCTACCACAGGTCTAGCCCAGGAAGATGAACCCACATCCAGATCCTAGTACACACGCCCCTCCTTGAATCTGCTGAAGCAGAGTTCCCACTATCTCTACTAGATCATTCACCTGATTCAATTCCTTTAACCTAGACAGAAAATGAATGTAATAGTATTAGTGAGGCTATTCTGTGCTCCACTGAAAATGGGTTTCAAATATTTGGCTCTGTTTCTACTAGACAATTTATCTCTTTAAATAAAACCAACAGTAATATCTATAACCTTAGCCAAACATGATTTCTAGATAAATTAAGTCAAATCTGTCATTTGGGGAAAGCTTAAAAATTGTGGGAAACAAAGCCCTGAGCTCCCAAATCTAGACAGTCAGAAGGCACAGGTTTTTACCCAAAATTAATTAAGAGCATGAGTCAGACAAAAGTCAGAACCTGTCTACAACCCTCTTATTTGGAATATCAAGTCTACAGCCCAGTCCAAACTGGGCTCAGAGCAGTGCAAAGGTGGTGGAGGTTTTGTCATTACCTAATTTCAGGAACAAATTTTGTTGCCGGGAGTGGTAAGACACACTGGATAATATCCACAGAGAAAGTTAAATTGGGTTCTTCTCTTAGCTCTCTTGTTCTGAAACTGGTTAGTTTGGGGCTGGTCTAGGGACTCACCCCTTGACAAAGCTGTCTGAAGTCCCTCCTGCTTTGGCAGCCGTCAAGTTCTTGGCTTCTTTGATCCACACCTGGAGCTCTCCCCCTTCCCCACCTTTACCTGCAAGGGATGTCAGCCATAGCAAGTGAGCCCCTTACACTTCTAGGTTTATCTTGAGCTTTGTTTATGCAGCACTTTCTTTCCTTGCTCCTAAAGGCAGCGAGCTCCATAACAGAACCATGCCTGTCCTGTTTCCTCAGTGCCTAGCACAGTGCCTGCCAGTAAGCAATAGGCGCTGTATTAATAACAACCACAATATCAATAAATGCCTATTGAAAACTGGCTATGTGCCAGATACCATGTTAAGCATTTAATTCTCAAAACAACTCTAGGAGAGTCACACTATTTTGGTCCTCATTTTGTACATGAGAAAACTGAGGTTTAGAGACATAAAGTTGCCTGATATTTGTTCAATTATTTAAAAAAGAGGGAACTCCGTTTGAGTTCTTGATTCCACCCCTACTTCACAGGACACACCAGGCATCATCAATTTCAATCCCCACCTCCCAATTGAAATATCTCTTTCTCCACTAGTCCCTACCCCTCAGTCTAAATATATACTAATCTCATCTCTTTGAAAAAGTACTTCTAAAAGAAAAGCTCCCTTTAACCTTATCTCTTCTTCAAGCTATTATCCATGTCTCTACTTTCTTTCACCATCAATTATCCTGAGGGAAAAAAAGTCCACACTTACCACCTCTACTTCTTTGCCCATTCACTCACCCTAGTTTCTAGTGAAATCTGGTTTCTGCTTTCACTGATCCACTGAAAATGCAATCTAATGCCAATTGGCCATGTCTTCTCAGACCTCATCTGGTCTGACCTCCCTGTAGTATTTCAACACTGTTGATAACCCCCGCCCCTTCTTCTTGAAGCTCTCTCCTGATCACCTTTTACTTCACTGGTGCTTCTTTCTCTCTTCATGCTTCAAAATGTTGCTGATCTCTCTGGTTCTATACTTGCCTCTCTTCTCTAGTCATTCTACATACCCTCATTGGGGATATCATTGATTCCCCCAAACCTTCTAGATGTGACTCTGCCAAAGCTGTATTTTTTCAAAGAACTTAGGCAACACATTGCCAGTGGATCAAGTGAAACTCTTTAAGTTCAAGGCCCTCTTCAGTCAGGTTCCCACCTCATGTCCAATTCCAGCCCCACACCCACATCTAGTGTACCAAAACTCCAGTCCCACTAAAATAAGGGACACACTCACAACCCCACATTTACCATGCCTTTTTAAAACCTTTGCTTATGTTATCCCCTCTTCTAAAAATGCCCTTCTCTCCTCATCCTGCTCCTTTTCTGTCTGGTAAAGTTTTAAGATCCAGTTTTAATGTTACTTCTTCAAAACTCTCCCAAATGTAACCAGACATAATTGACGACTCCTATTTCTGTGTCCTTTTAGCACATGACAGTATTTCTTGCCAAAACTTAAGCTCTTCAAGGGAAAGCAAGTATGTTTTACTCATCTACACAACCGTAGTCACTAACCCAGTGGCTGGCATGTTGAATTATTCTTCCCCAGCTTTCAACTTCCTGTCCTTCATACTTTACCACCTCTCCCAGCCACCCTTCTCAGCCCCAAAGTTTCTGTTCTCTTCTGCCCTCTTAGTAGCTTGCCACAGCTGGACCAAGACCAAGTCCATTTAATAGCCTAAAAAAAGAAAAGAATGCCAACCCTAAGGCATTCTCTTCTGGTTGGAAAAACGCAGAGAGGCTTCCTTAGTAGAGGAACCTCCCTAGCAGATCCAGGGAGCACCCCAATCTGGTCTCTTCAACAGTGCTAGCCAGTAGCAAGCACCGGCCTCACACAGATCCTGTGCGGAAGACTGAGAGCTAAATCCAGGACCCCAAAGAAAACTCACTCTTTTTCCGGTCACCTCCAACAGGGGGTTTGGAGGCTGGGATGTATTTCAATGAAACCACCAACTCGCCTTTGTGTGATGGCAAGCCAGTCGGGGACTCAGCACTGATCTGAAACACAGGGAAACCCAACAGGTCAAGCTGGGTCTCTCAGGAATTGCTGGGACTTCTCCCTGAGAAAATTCTAAAATTACCCCCCAAGAACAGCATCAGGGCAAAAGAGGATCCTTCTTCATATGAATATAATCCAGGGTCCCTAGGCCATGGCAGCCACAGGTTTCTATGGCAGTTTCTTTATAAGGAAACAGGGCAGAACCAACAAAGTCTTCTGCAATACCCACTATTTGGGGGTATAGTTACTCTATTCCAAATACTCTCAAAGATCTTCAAGCAAGGTTGCCATACAAACTCACGAAGGACTGACAGCATGACGGAGAATCTTGCTACCAGCATTGTTAGTAATAGCCAAAAAGTGGAAATGACCTAAATGTCAATCAATATAGAAAGAGTTAAATGAATAATTGTAGTGTCCTTGTATGGCATATGGCACGCAATCATCAAAAAAGAATGCAGTGAATCTGTACATGCTGACATGGAAAGATATTCAAGACATAGGGTCAAGTCAACAAAGCAAGATGCAGAAAAATGTTCCACTTATATTAAAATATATTCATATTTGTATATGTGACTATAAATGTATGTAAATAACGATTACCATTATCACTTATGTTAGCCCTTACTATGTGCTAGGCACTGTTATAAGTACTTTGGGTGTATCATTTTGTTTGATGACTGTCTCTATGAGATAGGTACTATTATCCCCATTTTACAAGTGATGGAAGAGAGGAACAGAGAAGCTAAGTAACTCGCCCAAGGTCACACAGTTAGTAATCAGCAGAGCCAAGATTCAAATTCAGACAGACTGGTTCCAGAGTCCATGCTTTTAAACACTATACCACACTGCATAGAAAAACCCAGGATACGAACAAACTTATCAATGTTTCCTCTAGGGAGGGAACAGAATAGGGAAACGAAAGACGATGTTCCCCTTTTTACTCAAATAAACATTTAGTGTCTTTTTAATGTGAATAGTTCATATCATTTGTATGGTATTTCAAATACTTTGTATTTTTAAAAAGAGGGCTTGTTGGGAGGAAAAAAAGAGAGAAAGAGGGCTTTCAGCCAGGGGCAGTGGCTCACATTTGTAATCCCAGCACTTTGGGAGGCTGAGGTGGGCAAATGCTTGAGTCCAGGAGTTCGAGACCAGCCTGGGCAACATACCAAAACCCCGTCTCTACAAAAAACACAAAAATCAGCTGACTGGGTGGTGTGGGCCTATAATCCCAGCTACTTGGGAGGCTGAGGCATGAGAATCACTTGAACCCGGGAGGCAGAGGTTGCAGTGAGCCAAGATCGTGCCACTGCACTCCAGCCTGGGTGACAGAGCCAGACCCTGTCCCTCCCCCCAAAAAAAGAAAAAAGGAGGGCTTGCAAGGAGTTGAAGGATAGGTGAAACTCTGTTACACGAATTTGAATATGCCACAATTACAAATTTTGCATTTATGTAAATTACCTTTGATCAATGTCTGTCTCTACCACTAGAGTCGAAGTGCCAAGAGACAGAAATCAAGCCTATTTTTGTTCATCCTAGTATGCCCAACACTTAGCAAAGTATCTGGCACATAGTAGGTGCTCCACAAATATTTACTGAATGAATGTAAGAGTGAACGAATGAATTTCTGGGATGAGCAGCAAGTGGCCTATTGTCTTTGGCTTTGATTGGCAGAACTGGTTTACTCTACTGGATCTCTCTGAATGACTTTGTTCCTTATGCTTTAGTATCCAGAGCATGAGCTGATGCAGACTAAAGGTGCCCTTTCACCTGCTTGTTTTGTTTTTGTTTTTGTTTTTGTTCTTGTTTTTGTTTGAGACAGGGTTTCACTCCCACAGCCCAGGCAGGTTGGAATGCAATGGTGCAATCTCAGCTAACTGCAATCTCTGCCTCCCAAGCTCAAGTGATTCTCCAGCGTCAGCCTCCCAAGTGGCTGGGACTACAGGCGCACACCACCACACCCAGCTAATTTTTGTAGAGGTGGGGTTTTGCCAGGTTGCCCAGGCTGGTCCAAAACTCCTGAGCTCAAGTGATTTGCCTACCTCAGCCTCCCAAAGTGCTGGGATTACAAGCAAGAGCCACCGCACTTGGCCTTGCCTGTGTTAATTGGGGTTCCTCTAACCTAGGTCCTCACCAATGCTAGGAAGGCATAATCCCCACAGGTTTGGATCAACATACCACACACCCAGAACACACAGTTTAATGTATGTGAGAGAGACAAAAGAATCAGGAGGTAGATGCAGGCAAGGGAAAACTGAATACGAGCAAATGGATTGCTAGGGAAAAAAACAAAACCAGAATCAACAAATGTAGAAGTTAAAATCGATATATAATATGGGAGTGGTCTTTCCGTTGTTTATAAAATGTCTACACAATTTATTCATTTCTAGAAAATTAATTTTTTAGAAAAGTTCTGTGAGTTTCAGTGGATTCTTAAAAATTGGAGTTTAGCATTAGCTAGAAACTGGCATATTTATTTTAGTAGCACATTTTTATTCTGGCTCCAAATATTTGCAAAGAGCAAATACCTCCATGTTAATGTGATTTCTTCTCTTTATATAAAACAGTTTCATGGCAGTAGTTCATGATGATTTACAGTGACATTTCCAATATAATTATATTGACTGTAGAGAATGACTTGGGTGCCAAATGGTTAAGAAATTCTAAATTTGTAATAATATGTTATAGTTTGGTAATAATTTCTTTCCTGTCTTTTTACTGATGTATAATATTTGTATGTATTTATGGGGTACATGTGATATTTTGTTACATCCATCATTTTGAACATTTATCATTTCTTTGCATTGGAAACATTTCAAATCTTCTAGTTATTTTGAAATACACATATTTTTGTTGACTATAGTCATCCTACTGTGCTACTGAACGAATTCCTGTTTTTATTAGTATTTAAAGGGACAAATTTAATGTTGTCACTATTTTTTTTTTTTGCAAGGGCAACAGCTATCAAAATATTGGATGTATATTTCCTTTCACTCAGCAATTCCACCAACAGGAATTTCTCTGACAGTTACATTCACAAAAGAAGACCAAGATATATTACAGCATAGTCTTAAGAGCGAAAAAGAATTCAAACAACTTAAATGCCTATTAGTCGGGGAATGGTAAATAAATTATAATACAGGCACATGAAAAAACGCTATGCAGCAGCAATTAAAATGAGATAGATCTGTATGTGATGGCACAAAAGGATGCCCATGATATATTGTTAAATGAAAAAACAAAGATGTGTACAATGAGGTGCATGTGAGCCCGCTTGTGTAAAAAAAGAAAAAATATACATGTAAATACACGGATGCATATCTGTGCTGCTTAATACAAAATTTCTTTTTCTTTTTTCTTTCTTTCTTTTTGAGATGGAGTTTCACTCTGTTGCCCAGACTGGAGTGCAAAGGCGCAATCTTGGATTACTGCAACCTCCGCCTCCTGGGTTCAAGCGATTCTCCTGCCTCAGCCTCCCAAGTAGCTGGGATTACAGGCTTGAGCCACCACGCCCAGCTAATTTTTTTGTATATAGTAGAGACGGGGTTTCACCATGTTGGTCAGGCTGGTCTCGAACTCCTGACCTCAGGTGTTCCGCCTGCCTCCACCTCCCAATGTGCTGGGATTACAGGCGTGAGCCACCACACCCAGCCATAAAAAATTTATAGAAGGATACACAAGTAGCATTAACACTGGTTATTTCTAAGGAATGGAACCTACTTTCCTTTTAATATACTTTATGTTGTTTTAATTTTGAACCATGTGTACCTAAGTCCTTTTTTGCTTAATTTTCTTAATATGGTAAAAAGTTCAAATGCTTAAAAAGGGGATATAGAGAAAACTAAATATTCCTTCTACCTCAGTCTCCATTCCTAGAGGCAGCCACTATGACTAGTTTCTCATCTAACTTCCCAAAGATAGTCTATGGACCATTGTAAAACCATCCCACATTTAAAACGCTGGTGTAAAAAAAATTAAAGATGAACTTTGTCATGTCATTGTATAGTTCTGATAATCAAGAAGTTGCTGAATAAGTCCTCTGTTTTAGCAGTTTCTTCTTAGCCAGATGATTTCCCTACATTATTTTATAAGTTAAGGGACTCATCTAGTTGGCCAGTGACAGAACCAGGATTCCAATACAGGTCAACACTCAGATCCCAGGCATGATTATGCCATACTGCTACACCCTGGCCCGAGGTGCCATCTCCAAAGTAATATTTCCCTGGCCTCTGTAACCAAGAGCATAGCAATTGGAGCTCCATGAATTGCTTTACTTCCCATTTGGAAGTAAAGCGGTGGCTTGGCAAAAGGATACAGATTAGGATATACACAGAAGGTTAGCTTGGAGAAGAGGTGCGAGTTAGGATGTTAGGATACACCCAGATTCTGGAAGGTTAGGAGACAAAGCTTGGTACACATATGAAAATTTTTTCAAAGCAACACCATGGCTTCATACTTTGCCTGGTTTACACAGAACTCACACTTGATATACAAATGCCTCTGAAATTGCTGTCAAACTCAGAAACAGCAGAAGGGGGCACTAGAACTCCAGAGAAGACTACATTCAAAGACGCTACCAACATAGACCAGCAGAGGCTACTGCAGACAATTCTACCTCAGATCCAAACTGCAGGAGTTGTTAAAGCAGACTACCTTTCCATGTAAAGGGAGGCAATGATCCAGTTTCTTATCAAGCTTCCAGGAATCCATCTGGATCTCTGCCTCTCCAAGGAAAGTGTTTCTGCCAAAACGGCCATGATGCCAAACTGAGAACTGCAGGGTCCTCTGAGTCAGGAGAGATTCTGGGATCTCATACTGTGAAGGGAAAGTAGAAGCCCAAGATGATTAGTTTAGGGTAATTCTTCAGACAAGATTATTCCAAAACCTGAGCAACCATTCCTGAAGTCACTAGTCCTGAATACCAAATTACTTTATATTCCCTAAGCACTTTGAGTTTCCTGACTCAAAGCCTCAACTTAACCCATTTTATAAAAACCTACCATATTCTATAGAAGGACCTGGAAAATTAATTTTTTCTTGAGTGGATGAGATAACACTGGATCGTCCAAAAAGAACTGCCAAGGAGACGCCTTATCTCAAATGTCTTTTTAAAATGAGATTTGTGGTCATGTGAATCTCCAACTTCACAACAATCCAGGAAAGGCAGATCGCCTTTGTTCTCTTCACTGGGAGTTCAGGATGTGAACAGATACCCGATGTATCCTCAGACACAGATATGGCCCACTGAAATCCGTGTCACCTGGCCTTGTTGCAGAGGAATAGCTACAGCTTAGGGCACAAGACAGAACAAGTTCTCCTACCCTTGGGGTCGAGATACTTACCCTGAGGGTCTCATCATATAGTGGATTAATGGTGTCCCGCTTGATGCTGGTTTTTCTTTTTCCTTGGCGGGACTTGTCAGGCAGAAGGTAAGTCTTCACATATCTAGAAACCAAAGAGAGTACTAAGTAATTTGCTGGCCTTTCTCAAGCCTGCTTTTCACTTTCCTGCTCTCCATATAAATATGCCATGGTGACATGTGATGACCAAAAAGTCACCTCAAGCCCTCTTAGACATGCCATTCTTGCTTCTTCCCAATCCTGGTTCTTTTCCTACATCACACCTCCCTGCTCCCCCAGAAACAGATAAGCTCTGTTCGAGAGTGCCCAGACAGATGCCGGGGTCTGGTCTCTGGTCTCAGAGCATCAGTCAGGTTCCAGAAGCACTCACGGGTTAGAGCGCTTCTTGGCTTCATCAGCATAGGCCAGCTGATGGCACTCCTTCACATGGACAACCAGACTCTGGGTTTGCTGCTCATACTTCAGGGAAAAGGCAATCCTGCCAGTCACAAAGATGTTCCCGAAATCGCCAGCTTCACTGTAGATGCTCATCATGCTGCCGATTGTACTCTGAAGATAAAGCACCCACGAACATCTGGGGAAGGCACACTCCCCCGCCCACATCACTCACATCTTCCCTCATGATAAAGCCACAGTCACTCAACAGAAGTTTCAGAAGCCCCTGCAATAAGCCAGTGCTGCTGACATTCCTTGACCCAGAGGGTAAGAGAGAACTACCAGCACTTACAACTGTTCAGGTGAATAAATCAGCTCATCGCTCACCTACCTCTTAGCTTCTCTTCCTCTCCTCTTTTTAAAAATTTTAGTGTTCATTTTCACCTGCCCCAGGAGGTGGGCAGGGAGCAGAGGCAAGGCGCAGGTAAGTCCATTTGGGGAATGCGTTATATACACTAAAACACCAGCTAGAAGGGGGCTAGTCACTAACTAAAACAAGGTGCCTTAATTATCTGTGGGTTTCTCTTATCCACCTTATGTCTATCAGGGCCTATAGAGAAAAGAGATTTGGCCAGAATTGGAAGTGAGTGGGAGGGAGGAAACCCCACCAGAAGTGAAAAGGCACCTTCCTCTCTGGTAGTAATCGGTCATGTGAGCTGACATTCTCTTCCCATGTGTGAGTGTGAACAAATTCTGTTCACCCTTTTTCCTATTTCCCTAAATATCAATCTTCATGCTTATGACAGAACCAGGCCCTGATTCTTAAATGTTCCTTTAACTTCATTATCCTGACTGGTATTACTACTTGTTAACCATACCCTGATGTCGATTAACCCTCCAGAGCCCCTTTCATGACAGTCACTTTCCTCTAATGTTGAGAATTTGGAATGGGCTATGATGACGAAATCTGATCTTGCTCACTTCATAGCCTGGGTACCCCTTCAGAGGATAAGTTAAGGTTATTGTTCACAAAGCTTGTGAAAAATGTCCCAAGCCTTAATTATCCAATGTCATAATCTCCAGGTGGGGACTCAGGAAGTCACCTAGATGTACGCTAAGCACCTATAGTCTAAACTGAGGATAGGAACAAACAAATGATCTTACTTACCTGAAAAGAGTGACTAGGATGGTTTCCCCAGGTTCCGAGTCTGCTCTAGGGAGGTGCTTTTCTTCCTAGTACCCCAACATGCCTGTAACCACAGATCTAATAGAACTTACCATGGAGGAACCACTTTGCATGCTGCTTCTGGCTAGCTTCTGGCGATGTAACTTCACTAGGTGGTCAATGTCTTCTTCTTCCTCCTCTTCCTGGAATAATAAATGTAGATTCAGAGTTAATAAAAGAAAGACTTTTCTTTAGCTTCAAAGAATAATATCTTTCCTTTAAAGCTCTGAGTTGTCGTGTGTATGCATATGCACATATACTTCTTTTTTTTCTTTTTTTCTTTTCTTTTCTTTTTTTTTTTTTTGAGACGGAGTCCCACTCTTGTTGCCCAGGCTGGAGTACAATGGCGCAATCTCAGTTCACCGCAACCTCTGCCTCCTGGGTTCAAGCAATTCTCCCTGCCACAGCCTCCAGAGTAGCTGAGATTACAGGCACCCGCCACCACAACCGGCTAATTTTTGTATTTTTAGTAGAAACGGGGTTTCTCCATGTTGGCCAGGCTGGTCTCGAACTCCTGACCTCAGGTGATCCACCTGCCTTGGCCTCCCAAAGTGCTGACATCACAGGCGTGAGCCACCGTGCCCGGCCTCATATCCTTCTTTTTACATGTCTTCCCATTTCAGGGTTCCCAGCTCTATTCCAACCATCCTTCTCATATCTCAAAAGAATAAGATAAGAATATTTAATGTTTTTCATAGAAGCTATAACTCTTTTCCATTTGACTTTCCCCAACCCTCTTTACATTTTAATCAAAAGAAGCATTTATTTGAGCCCCAGCCATATATCCAGCAATTTATTACAAAATAAAAGAGATGGCCAGGTGTGGTGGCTCACGTCTGTAATTCCAGCACTTTGAGAGGCAGAGGCGGGTAGATCACTTGAGCCCAGGAGTTCCAGACCAGGCTGGGAAACACAGTGAGACCCCCATCTCTCAAAAAAAAAAAAAAAAAAAAAAAAAAAAAGTAGCCGGGTATGATGGTTCACGCCTATAGTCCCAGCTACTCAGGAGGCTGAGGTGGGAGGATAGCTTGAGCTCAGGAGTTCAAGGTGGCACTGAGCTATAATTGTGCTACTACACTCCAGTCTGGGCAACAGAGTGAGATGCTCTCTCAAAAAAAAAAAAAAAAAAAAAAAATTGGGAAGCCGAGGCAGGTGGATCACCTGAGGTCAGGAGTTTGCGACCAGCCTGGGTCGCCTGGCCAACATGGTGAAACCCCATCTCTACTAAAAATATAAAAAATTACCCGGGCATGGTGGTGCACACCTGTAATCCCAGCTACTCAGGTGAGACAGGAGAATTGCTTGAACCCAGGAGGTGGAAGTTGCAGTGAGCCAAAATCGTGCCATTGCACTCCAGCCTGAGAAACAAGAGCGAAACTCCGTCTCAAAAAAAAAAAGAAAAAAAGAAAGAAAAAGAAAAAAGAAAAAAAAAAAGAGATAGCAAAGACAGTCCTTTCCTTTAGAAACTTGGGGGTATCAAGTTTCATGTTGCCTTTTCCTAAATAATTAAATAGGTTGATTGAGAATATCAGGTACTAAAGCCAACTCCAGATAAGTAAAATTTCATGTAGTGACCAAGTAAAATATAAGGGCACCTACCATATCCACACTGAGGCCTGGGACGGATTTGCTTCTGTCTCCCAAGGAGCCACTTTCATGTCCCACATCTTCTGGGCGAAGATCTATCACAGATTTAGTGTACTCTGAGGGGAAGACCAAAAAAGCCAAATCAAAGAGACTTATTCATACCAAGAGCCCATCAAGGGTACTCAGAACTTCAGTCTCAAAAGACCAGTAAGGAAAACCAGTTACCTGAAGGCCTGAGGATTTTTCTGGTGTTCTTCTTAAATATCATCTCACCCTCATCCACAAATACCACATTTTGACCTCCAGGCTGAGTTTCCTAGGAAGGAACAAGGGCAAGAAAATGGAAAAGGACAGACGGATAGGAAGAAGGAGTGAGTAAGGAATGACAGTCTTAAGAAGAATAAGGCTCAGATTTTCGTTAAACTACGACAAACTTAAAGGAAAGATTAAATGCCTAGAAATAGTACAAAACCTATTTTCTCACACATTTCAACCAAAACTTTAGAAAATGCTCCCAAATGAATCTGAACTGAAATGTGTTTAGTTGAAACTCCTGATTTAAATTCTGCCTAAGAGAATGGAGGGAGGGAGGGAGGGAAGAAAGAGGAAGAGAAGAGTGAGGGGGAGGGAGGGAGGGAAAGATGGAGGGAGACAGGGAGGTGAAGGAGGAAGGGAAGGAAGGGAGGAAGGAAGGTGGCTCAATAACCTGAAACTTACCTTTTCTACTTGAGATTTGGGAGCAGACATCTTCTTCCATTCTGGAAAGAGGCCAGATTTATCCAGAGAGTCTCTCCTGGAGGTAGATTCAGAAGTTATAACTAAGTCACCTCCTACCCTTCCCCTTCTACCCAGGAATCAAAGCTCTATGGAAGGAGAGCCAGTGGCTTGGGTCATCGTAATAACCAAATTCAGAAGATACACTTCACATGTGATTTACCTGGGAGGAATGCAGAAGATCAGAGAGGCAACTTTGCACAAACACAAACACTCATACCCTCATTCTTAAGGGACAGCAGCATCAGTTGCTACTGGGCTAAGAAGAATACTGCAAGGTACTGGGGGAACTGACTAGGGATGCCAATATGTTCCAAGAAGCTGTGCTCAGAGCCAAATAGGTAGACGTGCTACTTAAAAGACTTCTGGTGAGGACACAGAAAATACTTCGTTCAACTTCCTGAGGACAGAAGTCAGGAACACTGATGATGCAGAACAAAATCACAACTTGGGTTTAGAAGAGATGAGGGAAATGGGGGGAACCCCACCTGGAGGTGCTATCCGAGTCAGCTGTGAAGCTATCCAGACTCTCACTCTCAGCTTCCAATGCACTCTTTCCACTTTTCAGCTTTGGCACTTCAAATAGCACACTAGAATAAAAACCAAGAGCCAATATTGAAAGGAAGCAGGTTCTCCTGCCTCTAGTCAGGCCTCTTTCCAATCCATTCACAATCGTAGCCTGAGTGATCTTTCTAAAATAAATATGAGTATACTTTAAACATATAATAAATTAATTAATTAAGAAATAGGGTCTCACAATGTTGCCCAGGCTGGAGTACTGTGGCTATTCACAGGTACCATCATAGTGCACAACAGTCTCTAACTCCTAGGCTCAAGCAATCCTGCTGCCTCAGCCTTCTGAGTAGCTGGGAGTACAGGCATGTACCATGGTGCCCAGCTGGGTACTTTTTTGTTTTTTGTTTTTTTTTGAGACAGAGTCTCACTGTGTCTCCCAGGCTGGAGTGCAGTGGCACGATCTCGATTCACTGCAAGCTCTGCCTCCTGGGTTCACGCCATTCTCCTGCTTCAGCTTCTAGAGTAGCTGGGACTACAGGTGCCCATCCCCAATGCCCGGCTAATTTTTTTGTATTTTTAGTAGAGACACGGTTTCACCGTGTTAGCCAGGTTGGTCTCGATCTCCTGACCTCGTGATCCGCCCGCCTTGGCCTCCCAAAGTACTGGGATTACAGGCATGAGCCACCGCACCCAGCCCTGAGTATACTTTTAAAACTCTTCAGTGGTTCCCCATTGCTGTTGGGATTTAGCTGAAACTCCTTAGCATGGCAAAAAAAATCCTCATGATTTGGCCCCTGCTCACCCTCTCCAGCCTCATCTTTCACCCCCTACTCCTCCTCAAGCTTTATATTTTAGAAAAACAAAGTTATTTTGTTTCTCTGAATATCCTGAAGCTCTCCATCTTCCCTCTTTTATCTGTCTAAGATATTCTTTTCACAATGGCCACTTTTTTTCACCTGGCTCAATCTACTCCTTCTTCAGGTCTCTCCTTATATGTCAATTCCTCCAGATCTCTCTGGCCATGCCCCCATCCTAAGTCTGGATTAGTAACCTTTCTCTGCGCTCCCATAGCATCCTAATTTCTTAGTAACAGTCACCACATATGTAACTATTTATGTATTTTAAACAAACGATTTAATTGGTTCAATAATTTAAACAAATTAATGTCTTTCTCCTCCATTCAACAAAGTTCCATAGGATCAGTGACCACCTATCTCATTTACTGATGTGTTCCCAGTGCCTTGAAAAGACACTAGCATAGAGTATGCACTCAAGAATTTTTATTGACTGAATTACTGAATAAATGCCCTCAGTGGGACTGAGATATATCCATAAATAAGCAGTATGTCTAGAAGACAGTATTCAGGTGACCAGAATTCTTTTTTTTTAGCTTAATCGCCTTAATGATGGATGACTCTGGGCATTCAAAACACCAGTTCTCATCTTTCAAAGGAAGGACATCGTTCCTGGGCCCCTTACCTCAAAGAATTAGTGAGAGCAGCAGGAAAAAGGAAAAAAAAAATCCATTCTTCCTCAAATATCTCAAATAACTTCCCTTGGCTCCCAGGACACCACATTCTCCTGGTTTCCTCCTCCAACCTCACTGGCTGCTGCTTCTCAGTCTCCTTTGCTAGTCCTGCCTCCTCCCATAGACCTCTAATATTTAGATTATGTCCAAACTTCTTCCTCGGGCTGCTCCTCCTCTCTATCTAGAATTATTCCTAAATGATCTCATCTAGTCTCATGGCTTTAAATATCCTCAATAAACTAATAACTCAAATATATGTATTTTTACTTATTTTTTATGTTTTTTGAGATGGAGTCTCTGTCACCCAGGCTGGAGCGCAGTGGCACAATCTCGGCTCACTACAACCTCTACCTCCTGGGTTCAAGTGATCTCCTGCCTCAGCCTCTTGAGTAACTGGGATTACAGGCTTGTGCCACCATGCCTGGCTAATTTTTGTATTTTTAGTAGAGACAGGGTTTCACCATGTTGGCCAGGCTGATCTTGAACTCCTGACCTCAGGTGATCCATCTGCCTCAGCCTCCCAAAGTGCTGGGATTACAGGCGTAAGCTATCATGCCCGGTCTCAAATTTATCTCTTACTCAAACTCCAGACTTGTTTTCCCAATGGCCTACTCAATGTCTCCACGTGGATGTCTCAAACACAGCGAGCCCAAAACCAAAGCCCTAATCTTCCCCCCAAAACTGCTCTTTGCTCTGTCTCATCAAATGGCAATTCCCTTCTTTCATCTCTCAAGTCAAAAATGCTAAAAATCATCTGTTACTCCTTTTTTTCTCACAATACAAATCAAATCTTTCAGCAAATCCTCTTCAATGTATACCTAGACTCTGATCTGTTCTCACTGCTCCACTGCCATTACTCTGGTCCAAACCACCGTCATCTAGCTCTTGGATGGTTGCAGTAGCCTCCTAACTAATCTTGCTTCTTCCCTTGGCTTTGGCTTTCCCTCAACAGCCAAAATGAGCTTTTCAGACATAAAACTATCATATGACCCAGCAATTCCACTCCTGGATACCTACCCAACAGAACTGAACAATATATGTCCACACAAAAATGTTACATGAATGTTCATAGCAGCATTATTCCTAATAGCCAAAAGGTGAAAATGCCCTAAATGTCCATCAATGCATGACTAGACAAACAAAATGTGGTACATTCATATAATGGATTATTCATCAATAAAAGACAATGAAATTCTGATACATGCTGCAACATGGATGAACTTTGAAATCATTATGCTAATTGAAAGAAGCCAAACACAAAAGGCCACATATTGCATTACTGCATTTATATGAAATGTCTAGATTAGGCAAATCCATCAAGACAGAAAGCAGATTAGGGGCTGGGGTAAATGGAGGTGACTACTTAATGGCTATTGGGTTTCTATTTGGGATGGTGAAAATGTTCTGAAATTAGATCATGGTGATGGTTGCACAACATTCTGAAAGTACTAACAATCACAGAACTTTATACTTTAAAATTGGTAAAATGATTTCATGTTATGTAAATTTTACCTCCATTTTTTAAAAGAAGACAAAATAAGGCTGTGTCCCTCAGAGCCATCCTTCTTACTTGGAGTAAAAGACAGAATGCTTACAAGTGCCACCAAAGTCTTAACATGATCTGCTTCTCACCCCATCTCTGTCCTCATCTCCTTCCTCAGCCTCTCTTGCTCACTCAGTTTCAGATTACTCAAAAGTGCCAAACAAAAACTCATCCTAGGATCTTTATACCTCCTTCTTTGCCTATCTACATGCTCTTCCCCCAGATACCCTAAGGGTTTGCTCCCTCATTTGTTTCATATCTTTGCTCAAATGTTACCTTGTTAAGACTTGCCCTGGCTATCCTAAAGAAAACAGTATATGTACACACATTCATTCCTGGCACTCCCTATACCTTTGGTCTACTTCATTTTCTCCACAGCACTTGTCAACATCTGAAATACCATACATTTACTTGACTATCTGTTTATCTCCCACCCCAGAAATCTAAGCCCCACAAACAAGGGGCCTTGTATTCACCAGTGTATCTCAGGGTCTAAAACAATGCCTGACACATAGTAGGCATCCATAGATATTTGTCAAACAAACAAACAAATAGATGCACAAAGAATGAAGTAACCAAAATATATAATGTCTTAGCCAGTAACGAATAAACTCTCCAAGTTGGCACATGATGTTTGAAATAGTTCTGTGAAAACAGACAGCAGGGTTGAAATCCTAGGACTTGCAAGAGGTGAAATGTCGGTCATTCCTTGAAAGATGTATTAGCTGTATAGTACAAGACATAGCAGGGGGGCTTGATTTCACTTTTTACTTTAGAATTGTCCTTTTTCCCCTTTTGCCCCCAACCCCACCCCCACCCCCACCAAAAAAACCCAAGCAGAACCATTCCTCCAGCGAGGTACTTTTAACGATGGCCCATGGAGAATGTTTTTTGCTTGTATTTTTTTCCAAAAGATTAATACATACCAATCCGAGCTAATACAAACAACCCAAGGGCAAAAAAGCAATTATTTGACATCTGTGCAGTAAAAAATAGACTAAGAGATGGGAGCCCTGGGCTCTAACTATCTGTATGATCTCAGGTAAATCACTTATCCTGCTTTCTTTTCTGCAAAAATAAAGTGGTTGAATTAAATTATCTCTGAGGCTCCATAATTTCATGGGAAAGATCATTTATGGTCACTTAATCTGTTTTCATGTTTAGGATAAATAAGAGTCTTCTGGGTCCAATGAGACAAGAGATCACAGACAACCAGAAGCAGTAGGTTTCAGAAATTACATTCTGACTGATGATGTCAGATGTGTTAATCAGGTTCAGCAAATAAAAGCCATTCTTATCCCTAACTCACAAAGAAAAAAGGGGGCCTCATCACCTGGAACAGATGAGTCACCCATCCAAGGCTGTGCAGATAAAAATCACAGTCCATATATACAATGAAACATCATACAGATGTCAAAAGAATGAAACAGATCCTTGGTGCTGACACAAAAAGATGTTCATGTTATATCTTTCTACAATTCTTTTCTTTTACACTTTGAGTAATAACTGACAAAAATAGGCTGCACACGTTCAAGTGTGCAACGTGACATTTTGACAAATGTAGATATCTGCGAAACTATCACCAGAATTAAGTTAATGAACATATCTATCACTCTCAAAGGTTTCCTCCTGCCCCTTTCTAATCCCTCCCACCCTTCCTGTAAGTGTTGATTTGCTTTCTGTCACTGCTTTCTAGTTTGTATTTTCTAGATTTTTATACAAACAGAACCATATACAGTATGTACTCTTTACTGCTTGGCTTCTTTCACTCAGCATGATTGTTCTGAGATTCATTCATGTTGTTGCATGTATCAATAGTTCATTTTTTCCACTGCTGAGTAGTATTCCATCATATAAACAAATCGGTTATCCATTCACCTCCTGATGGACATTTGGGTTATTTCCAGGGTTGGGCTATTACAAACAAAGCTGCCATAAACATTCACATAGAAGTCTTTGTACAAACATACATTTTCCCTTCTCTTAAGTAAATACCCAGGAATGAAATGACTTCATCACAAGGTAGCTGCACAACAAACTTTTTAAAATACTGCTAACTGCTTTTCAAATTAGCTATGCCATTGTACATTCCCACCAGCAGTGTACAAGAATTCTAGTTGTTTATAATAGCAAGGAGGAAATGTAGAAAAGAAAAATTTTTTTAAATCCAGTTGTTTTACATCCTCACCAACAATTGGCATGGTTAGTCTTTTTAATTTTAGTCATTCTAGTGGGTATGTAGTAGTATCTTATTGTGATTTTTAGTTCAAATTTATTTAATGACTAAAGGTGTTGAGCATCTTTTCATGTGCTTATCTGACATCTCTATATTGTCTTTGGTGAAATGTCTGTTCAAATATTTTGTGCATTTTCTATGGGATTGGCTATATTATTGAGTTTTTAAAGTTCTTTTTCTTTCACTTTTTTTCACTTAACATGTATATAGGATCATCCTTTTTTAAAAAATAAGAAATTAAAAACTTAGGAACCCAACCCATATATGTATATTTAGACAGTTTGGTAGTCCATATGCCAAAACTATTCACAACTATTAACGATAATTATCTGAGGAAGAAGCAGTGAGGTTACTGGAGGACTTACTTTATACATTTCTATACTGTTTTTCAACAATCATATGAAACATGATAAAGTCATTTCCCTTTGGGTGAGTGAAAGTTTGTGGAAAAAACACACACACCATACAAAAGCTAAAAATTCACCGCCACAATCAAATGAGTCAAAAATAAAGCCTCAAGTCACAGATTTCAAAAAGTCATGCCTATGAAAACAGAAGATTTAATTCAGCAAAGCTCCTTAAGTAATCCCTTCCAATGTAGCAATTTGCAGATTAAGTGAGTGAGTAGTCAAGAAAAACAGAAGTCTTCAAGATTTATAGCCCCAGGTACCACTGTAGAATCCCAACAGAGACAGACAAGACTGCTGCAAAATGTCATCTCCCAGGGCACTGGTATGAGCTAAGGGATTAACCCAGATCTGGGACAAGTAAGCACTGAACCAGGACATTTAAGAGAATTTCAAGAGACCAAAACTCAGGACCCCAAGTTGCCTTCTGCACCCACCCCTTCAGGTTACAAGGAAGGAAATATAAAAAGCAATATTCAGTCCTTAAACTAAAGTACAGCTGGGAATGGGGAAAAGATAAATTGTTTCAAGTTGAGGTAAGCAGAAGAATTCACATACACTGTATCAGAGGAAACAAAAGATACAGAGAAAACTTCCCATATTAAAGTTGAGTGAAATGAAGTAAAATAGTCTGGCAGATATATAAATAGCCATGGGGTGGAGAGAAATGAAAATAATTTGCAAGATGGATGAAGAACCGAAGAACCGTGTCTGGAGAAGAATTAACCCTAGTAAAACAAGTAGGTTTCATGTGAGTGCTTTACACTACAGGGGAACTAATAATATAAATTCAATAAAGTGCAAGAATTCAAATACAAGATGATAAAACAAAATAAGAGAAAGAAGATTAGAGCAAAGAACAAATCGAAACCTAAATAATTTACTCAAATAATTAAATTAGAAGCAGCAAAAAGTAAGGAAGGGAAGGGAAAAGGGGCATGGGAAGGGAAATAAACTGAAAACCAAATTAATAGCATGGAGGAATGGGTTGGGCTAATCACAGTTAGCTGCTTTCACCATTTTTCCGATTCCATTCACTAATAAAAGAAAATGACAAAAATAGAGGATAAGAAAATCCAGTATCTCTGAGGTGGAGAACTTAACTAATAAAACAGAAAGAAAAAGAGTTCAGAGATATGATACAGAAAAATTTTCCAGCAATGAAGAAAGAACTCATCAAGGGTATATCACATATAGGGGAAAATGATACAGAATGATCACCATTGAGTTATAATCTTGTTAAATTACTAAACTTCAAGAAAAAGAAAAGAAAATTTTCAGGCAAGTCTAATCTCTCTCTCTCTCTCTCTCTCTCTCTCTCTCTCATCCATAAGAAAGAAAAACAAGAGTCAAGGTGTCCTCAGACTTCTTCACAGTTACATTCAATGGAAGAAGACAATGGAACAATGTCTACAACATTCTGAGGGAAAGAAAATGTGGCTCAAGAATATAATATCCAGCCAAGATACCACTCAAGTATAAAGGCACCTGGCAGACATTCTTAACATGTAAGAATACAATAAATATAGCACCTGCAAGCTCTTCTTGAAGGAACTCCTCAATGATGAAATCCAGAAAACCAAGAAATAAATCAGAAATAGAGAAGCTGTGGTATAAGGCCTGGTTGTAAGCATACAATCCTTTTAAGTATAAAACTAAAAGGAAACAAACAGATAAAACAAACAGATGATTTATGGTTATATAAGAGAATGTAAATATTATAAACCCTGACAAACGAAAAATAATTTGAGTAACAAATAGTGGGGACGGAAGAAAATAACTGGAGGGAAATGTAAGAAAGCTAACTGCTTCCTCTTTCACAGTAAAGCATCCACTGATAATGTTAAATATTGAAACAGGTAGATATTTTAAATGACCACTAACTCCAAAGTATCTATCTTAGAAAAATGAAAATAGGCCAGGCATGGTGGCTCACACCTGTAATCCCAACATTTTGGGATACCAAGGCGGGTGGATCACTTGAAGTCAGGAATTTGAGACCAGCCTGGCCAACATGGTGAAACCCCGTCTCTACTAAAAATACGAAAATTAGCTGGGCTTGGTGGTACGTGCCTGTAATCCCAGCTACTTGAGAGGCTGAGGCAGGAGAACTGCTTGAACCCAGGAGGTGAAAGTTGCAGTGAGCCAAGATGGTGCCACTGCACTCCAGCCTGGGTGACAAGAGCAAAACTCCGTCTCAAAAAAGAAAAGAAAAGAAAAGAAAACATACATCCACACAAAACCTTTAATGAAAGTTCATAGCAGTATTACTTTTTTTTTTTTTTTTTTTTGAGATGGAGTCTCACTCTATTGCCAGGCTAGAGTGCAATGGTGCGATCTCGGCTCACTACAACCTCCGCCTCCCGGGTTCAAGCAATTCCCCTGCCTCAGCCTCCCAAGTAGCTGGGACTACAGGTGCGTACCACCACATCTGGCTATTTTTTTTTTTTTTTTTTTTTTGTATTTTAGTAGAGATGGGGTTTCAACATGTTGGCCGGGATGGTCTTGATCTCCTGATCTCGTGATCCACCCACCTTGGCCTCCCAAAGTGATGGGATTACAGGCGTGAGCCACCGCGCCCGGCCCAGCGTTACTCTTAATAACCAAAAAGTAGAAACAATCCAAATGTTCTTCAACAGATGAACAGATAAAATGTGATAAATACATATCATGGGTATTATTTGACTATAAAAAGGAATGAAGTTCTCATACATGCTATGACATGGATGAACCTTGAAAACGTTAATGTTAAGTGAAAGAGGCCAGTCAAAAAGGACCATATACTGTATGATTCCATTGACATGAAATACCCAGGATAGGCAAATATATAGAGACAGAAAGTAGACCAGTGATTGCTTAAGGATCGGAGAGGGTGATAGCTAAAAGGGTAAAGGGTTTTTTTTTTGAGGTGATGAAAATTTTCTAAAATTGATTCAGGGGATGGTTGCACAACTCAGTGAATAGACTAAAAACTATTGCATTGTATACAAAAAACAGGCAAATTGTATAGTATGTGAATTATATCTCAATAAGGCTGTTACCTAAAAAAAATCCACTAAAAAAAGTGGCCAACTGCTCAATGGCTTTCATAATATTTTTTCTTAAGCTTAGAGGAATGTTAACAACTAGTATCTTTTACTTTAAAAAAACATTTGTCTGAAGATGAGCTATTCTTTCATCTTATTTTGGTGTTTTATTCTGTTAAATTCAAGTAAAATTAAACAGGATGATTTTAATTTATTATACTATGATCCAATATTAAAAGGATTTTTCAGTTTTTCCATCCAGTCAACCTGTTATGTATATACATAGAAGATACATGAAATAATTTCCACATAATGTGAAAACTGGGGTAGTAGGAATGTGGGTGATTTGTTGCTTAATAATGAGTATGCGTTATTTTTATTTGTCTTCAAATTGTTCTTATAAAGAACAAACTATTCAACTTGAGAAAGCTGACTGCAAACTATAAAAAATAAAGAACTAAGTGAATATACCAAAATGTTAATGTCTACATATGAGCAGTGGGATTAGGAATGATTTTTTCCCTCCTTTACTATTTTCTGTACTTCTCAAGTTTTCCTATAATAAACATCTATTATTTTATAAACAGAAGAAGTAAAAAGAATAGTAAAAGAATTAAAGGGATATTGTAAGCATTTCTTTAAACAATTACTTGACTCTTACCTGTGCTCCCTCTGCCGCTCCTGAATGATCTTTCTTCCTGGCCAGATGTCACCCATCTGTGTCTGATGAAGGAGGGACTGTCCCACTGTCTCTCTTTTACTCACTTCAAGACAAACAAAAGTATGCCAGGGTGGTGGTTATGAGTAGGAAAAAAAGGAAACAACCCTCATAGCAAATCCCCTGAAGTACATCATGCTTGCAGAAGGGATGACAATACAATCTTTGATTCTCCACAAACTGGCTGAGCCCATGGATTTAAGATGCCACCAGTCAGAATACACTAGGATTCCATACCAAGAACCATCTCCAGACAGGTCCAGTACCTGCAGGTTTGTGGCGCAGGGACATCCTGATTAGCTCACTACCTGTGCGGTAAGCAAAACGATTCACTTTCTGGTCATAAAACCAGTCCCCAGTTGCTTTCTTCAACTCTCTGGGAAGAAATAAAAGAAAACGATAGATGGATAAAGAATGGTTCTTGTCTAATAAAGGCTAAGGAAAGAAATTCTCACCACAACCAGGGCCTCATCTCCTCTCTATTCAGCCATAGGTGACACTCACATTTCCTTGGCGCACACCTTGCACCTCCAGGTACCATTGCTTTCCTGTATGCGGCAGTCCCGACACACCAGGTGATTACAACCCCGACAAGTATTGGTTTTGGGACTCAAACGGCCCAGGCTCTCCTGGCACCGGGCACAGGTCCGATCACTGTAGTGTTGGCTGCCCCTCTTGGCCCCTTTCCTTTTTATCTCCAGTAACTCATTCTTTAGTCGCCTGCCAAGACCCAAAAAAGAAGCATAAGTGGATTCAGGATATGCATAGATTGGATGGAGAGGGGTTGAAAGGTAAACAGAGTAAGACTGTTTGGTTCTGTGGAAGCAACAAACTCAGAGCCCAACGTGACCCAATATGTAGTGGTAAACATCACATATACAAATTCCTATGAAAGTCAGGTGGGAGACATAAGGAAAAGCCCAGACATCATTGGTCAAAGGCCTGGGACCCTATTCGTTTTGGGGAACTCTTACTTAATCCTTTTCTCATCTGCCTTCCGGACCTCCTCATCTCGCTGTAGAACACTGAGAATCAAATCCTTTTCTTCCTCAGACAGAAAAGAAAGGTCCAGTAACTCCGACATGATTTATTCAACTTTTTCTTCTGCTCTTCTTTCTTCAAAACAACCAGACAAGGAGAGCTACCAGAGTTGCCTGAAATGACAAAAGAACTAATTTCACACAGATGATTTACTCAAGAATAGGCCCACAGCCCTAAACCCTTTCAATAGGTTACTTTCCCCTTGAGCCAAGCTAAAGAGACAAAGTAGAAGTATCTGACCTATTTACTCTTCCTACTCCCATCCGAATCATGCCCTGAAAATGAAGAGTCCTTGATTTTTCAGAAAGAAAAAGTTATTCATGACTCTGGGAAAAGGACTGGTTATTCAGTATATGCATCTTAGTCTGGAAAGAACATAGAACAGCTGAGTCAATCTCCCCCTCCACCAAGTGAGTCCTCAATCATCCAATTTTTAATACTTTAAATGTTCTCAAATCTCAAGCCTATTAACCCAAATAACCAGGCAACTGGTCTCTGCAGTGAAGGAGAAAAGCACATGAAGGCTCCTGCCAGTTTTGGCCCAGTTCTCTATTCCTGACCAGCTTCCATTCTCCCAGGAGTCAGTCAGCTTTCCGCTATGCTTCAAAACTTCCACCACCTACTCTATCTCTCAAAGTTCTTATCATACTAGTACTCTAGCACTACCTCCAGGATATCTTTCCCAAATTCATGAATACTTGTTGAGCACTACCCTGACAGGCATTCTGTAAAGTGCTGGGGATACAAAGATGAGTAAGGCACAGTTCCTACCCTTACGAAAATCACAGAGTAGCAGGGGAGACAGACACACATAAATACAGTACAACGCATTAAGTGCTATCAGAGGGATTATAAATTAAGTGCTATGAGAACTTAGGAAAGAAAGTAACTCATTCTATCTTGCATAGAGAGAGGAAAGACAGCAGCGTACATGGGAAATTTTATAGAAGAGGTGGATTTTGCCTTATCAGAGGACAAATTTCCTGGTAGGAAAGAATGGTAGGAAAGATAGTTTGGGCCCAGATTATATAACTCTTTTTTATTATTATTATTATACTTTAAGTTCTAGGGTACATGTGCACAACGTGCAGGTTCGTTACATATGTATACATGTGCCATGTTGGTGTGCTGCATCCATTAACTCGTCATTTACATTAGGTATATCTCCTAATGCTATCCCTCCCCGCTACCCCCTCCCCACAATAGGACCCAGTGTGTGATGCTTCCCTTCCTGTATAACTCTTAAAAACTTTAAAAAAAATTTTAAGAATTTTGGCTCAGCATGGAGGCTCTCACCTGTAATCCCAGCACTTCGGAAGGCTGAGGCAGGAGGATCGCTTGGGCAACACAGGGAGATCAGCCTGGGCAACACAGGGAGACTCAGTCTCTACAAAAAGAAAAATCAAAACTCAGCTGGGTGTGAAAGTTCACACCTGCATTCCCAGCTACTCGAGAGGCTGAAGTGGGAGGATTGTTTGAGCCGGTGAGGTTGAGATTACAGTGAGCCAAGATCACACCATCACGTGTGGCCCACTCTAGCCTGGGCAACAGAGCAAGATCCTGTCTGGAAGAAATTTTTTTTAATCTTAAAACTTACTGCATAGACAATAGAAATCCATCAAACATCTCTGATGTTGCTTTTTGATTCTGGGAAATCACATGATGAAATTCATTTTACAAAGACATATTATAGCTATATTGCTCTATCTATAATATGAAAGACCGATTTAGAGGACAAACCAGAGGACAATTTGGTAGTACATACATTTAAAATAAGTATACTACTTAACCAAGCAATATGACTTCTAAGAATCTACCTAATAGAAATATTCATACAAATGCACAAGCAAGATTATATGCACAAGACTATTACTGCAACATTATTTTTAAGAACAGAAACAGTTATTTAACAGAGGAATCATTAAACAAAACAATATGTCCACATAATGGAACATTATGTTGCTATTAAAAATGTAGTAGATACACACATATTGACACAAAAATATGGCCATGAGTGAAAAAGTAGTTGTAGGACAATAAAAAAAGATCTTGTATAAAGAATTTATCTAAATATTTGTATATGCAAAGAGAAAGGTCTAGAAAAAAATCTGCTATCATTGGTTTCCCTTGGTGAGTAGAATTGGGAAGGGGTAACTTTCACTTTTTACTTTATATAGTTCTAATTTGTTTTTATACATATCTTCCATTTATATCTCAAAAAAGAAAACAATGCAAATGAGGCAGAGATATTATTACAATACTCCAGCAAAAAACAACCTAGATTTACTAACTGTGAATCTAAATAATTAGACCAGTCATTTTATTTTTCATTTCATTTTATTTTTCATTTTTAGAGACAGAGTTTCACTGTGTTGCCCAGCCTGGACTCAAATTCCTGGGCTCAAGCGATCCTCCTGCCTCAGCCTCCCAAGGAGCTGGAACTAGAGGCAGAGCCACTGTGCCCAGCAGAAGTCATTTTATTTCTGACCCTTTCGTTTCTCATCTACAAAACGACCCACCTCAAACGTTGTTCAAAAAATTAAATAATGTGTATTAAAGGGCCAATCACAATGTTTGGAGTACAATGATAAAGGCCTTAGCCGGGCAGCAAGAAAAAACATAATAGGTTTGAGAAGTAGAATTGACAGAATAGGGAGACTGACTGAGCAGAGAGGATGAAGAAGGTGAAGTCAAAGATGCCTAGTTCACATGTCTGGATTAAACAACTGACTGGCTAGTGACAGCCCTCATAGCGACAGGAGATAGAATGAAAGAAACAGGTTTGGAAGTAAGGCAAAAAATTTTGTTTTAACCCTATTAAGTTAGCGTTGCATACTTGATATCCAAGTAACTGGGCCCAGGAAATAGTTGGAGACACAGGGCTGGACCTCAGGAAGAAAAACTGTATCTGAAACTATACATTTGGTAGTCATGGGAGCCAAAGAGCCCAAGGTAGACAGAGAGTGAAAAAGGAAATGAGAATCACACTTACCTTCTCTCCTCTCCTTTGAAACTACACAACAGGCCCCTTTCACTTTTTTATTTTTAATTTTTCTTTTTTTACTAATTCCCTACAACACAGTGGAGAAAATAAACAACACGGCAAAGCTATATAGGTTCCTGCAATATTTCCTCAACTTGTATATTTCCTGGTCTTTATCGAACTATAAGATGTTAAGCCTCTTTCACACACCCTTTCTTAGTCTTGAGGAAGTCTTCTTAGTTCTTATCACCAAGGAGAATATATACCCTCCGTGAAAACAAGGACTGTTTCAATCTTCTCCTCTGTATCTGCCCTAGCACTTAATGCACTATCTGGTATGTAATTTTGCATATGCTGCCAATATTGCGATCACTGTCATTGTCACCCCAACAGTATCCTTTATTGAGAATCGACTATATGCCAAACAAGTACCTTACATATATTAACTAATTTAATCCTTGTCACAACACCAAGAGTGAGTGACTATTATTACCCCATTGTATAGATGAGGATTCAGAAGAGGTTAGGCCAACTTGCCCAAGAATAACGAGCAAGTAAGTGAAATTGCAGGGATTCAAGCCCAGAAAATCTGACACTAGAGTTGGTGCTCTACAGGCTCAGTCTAGGCGGCAGAATTATAACCAAAGCAACTATAAAATACTAAACAGACAAATCAAAAGCATTGTGGAAATGAATTCCCATATGTGTGATTACGGCTGAAACACTGTGCGAAAAAATCAGTGGCTCCTGGATAAAAGAGGTATTATCAGTTACCTGTCAGCTAAAAAGCAAGGATAGCACAGGCACACTAGAAATGAGAACCATAGCAGATTAAAAAACTGGTGCCTGTGGAGAGGCAGCAGAATACTGTGATGAGAAAGGCATGTTGGCATAATAATGAGACCAAGTAATATCAAAATCCAGGGAAGTAAGAAGATCCTTGAAGATAGTATCTTAAGAAAATGGAACTACCAACATTGTACATCTTCCCTTTCTTTTTCATTATGGACCTGACCAACCAGAACTGCCCCCTCTGAAATCTTAAATTCAAGAATTCCCACTTTCCAACCACAGCTCACTCTCGCTGTATCTGTTCTTCAACCTTATCAAGACCACAGTCTCTTGAGCTCCACGTTGTCTCTTGGTCCACTTGCCTTCTGCTGATCTATCTTCCCTCCATACCCATCCTGGATTCCAGATGGCTCAACATTTGAACCACTCTCACCAGCACCTTCCATATCCGTATACCTTCATCCCTCTGCCACAACTGCCCATGAAAATCCCAAACCTGTGCTAATGCTCTAGCCTGCCTTGTCTGCTCCCATACCCAGGTTCTACATAATTCCTGGTCTACAACCTCAGCTGAACCCTCACTGTCACCCATAAATCCTGTTACTTATGCCTGTTCAATTCCTTTACCTAGTCCCTTTGGGTTCTATTTAAGCCTTCATTCATCTCACACTCCCACTTCCCTTCCCTCAAGTCCCATCAGACATGCTAGTCTTATACTTGTAAAAAGATTTTTGTAAGACCATCAGCCATGGACTCTATCAGCTCCCTGCCTCCTCTTCCCCATCACTTGCCAATCTGACTCCTTTCAGAAAAGCCATATCCCACCCCAAGCCCCACCTTCCACCATAGGTTGCTGTTGTTTCCAACACTAACCCTGTTAACAGCCAGCTTGTTTGCAATGGGATCTTGCAGAATCAGTAACAAGGAGAAGAAAACAAATTAAGAACAAAAATTAAAAGGCAAGAAGACAAAGGTAAGTGCAGAAAAAATTGAGACAAAGAGAAAACAAAAGGTAAAATGGTAAAAACAAGTTCAAGTATATCAATGAATATGAAACTCATATATGAGCAAAATTCACCCTTTGAAATACAGGGATTAACAGACTGGATAAAAGGAAAAAATCCAGTTATGTGCCATTTATGAGAGACACATCTAAAACATAAATTGAAGGGAAAATTGAAAGTAAAAAGATGGGAAAAGATAAACCAGGTGCTAGCCAAAAGAAAGCTGAGGTAGCTACATTAATATCTAAAAGTAAAAAAGATAATAAAAGCATTATAAAGGATAGATAAGATCACTACATAGAGAGAATAAACATGCATCCACTAATAAAACATCACTAAATATACAAAGGAACAAGAGAGAGAAATCGAAAAATCGACCATCAAAATGAGAGGTTAACATATACCTCTTTGTTGTTGCAATTATGAATGGTATGAACAGATAAAAACTAGTAAATATATAGACAAGTTGAACAACAAAATGAGCTTGATTTAATGGAAATACGAAAAATTTATATATCCAACTGAGGAATTACATTATTTTCAAGCACATATAGAATATTTACCCCCAAAACTGACCATGTACTAGGCTGTAATGCAAGTCTCCATAATTTAAAAAAATTCCTTCCCATACAGACCAGTTTCTGACTTCGAGGAAATTAAATAAGAAACCAATTTAAAATATGATAATTTCTTATCATGATACTTTTTGAAAATTTAAAAAGACACTTCTAAATAACCCACATGTCAAAGAAGAGATCATAATGGTACTAAATCTATCCTTAACATCTTAGAGAAAAAACCTGCCTCCTACCTCACTACCATCCCCACAGTATGGCATCTAATGTTCTCTAGAAATTCAAAAAGGAAAATATGAAAGAAAAATACAGCTTTCATATGCAATAAACCAAGCAATATATTTTTATGGTAAATAGTACATCATATTTTGAAAACTAGAACTCAGGAAAATAATGGAGGCACAAATACAGTCATAATAAGAAAATCAGACAGATGTGAAGTTAGAAAAGCTATGACTATTCGGATACTCCCAGTTTGTGGCTACTAGGGTTTAATAGAGAAACCAAAGCCCAACAAAACTTAAGACCCTTCATTACGTTCAGTCCCAGGTGTATAATCAAAAAGGCAAGATGATCTGTTGAGAAGATCACGGCTCAGGTAACATGAGTGTCAGAATCTGAGCTCAGATGGACAACTTGTTCTGTGTTAGTCCTGAGGTGTCAAGATTCAGATGAAGTATCTTAATATAGCATCCTTGTGGGACCCGTGCCCATAAAAAGATATTTTAGAAAAGGTGGTTTGTATCATTCTCAGCAAACTAACACAAGAACAGAAAACCAAACACCGCATGTTCTCTCATAAGTGGGAGTTGAACAATGAGAACACATGGACACAGGGAGGGGAACGTCACACACCGGGGCCTGTCGGGGGGTGGAGGGCTAGGGGAGGGATAGCATTAGGAGAAATACCTAATGTAGATGATAGGTTGATGGGTGCAGCAAACCACCATGGCACATGTATACCTATGTAACAAACCTGCACATTCTGGTATCCCAGAACTTAAAAGTATAATAAAAAATGTTAAAAAAAGTAAAGATGGCTTACTTAGCAATTATACCTATTTATTGCTAAAAAAAAAAAAAAAAAAAATGAAGATAATATGTTAATGCAAATACTTACAAAACCAAAGGAAAAACTAAATCTACCATAAAATGGGAAGTTAGAAGTTACCATACCTCTCTCAATTACTGATAGTACAACAGATGAAAAATGAGTAAATATGTAGACAAGCTGAACAACACAATAAGCTTGATCTAAAGGACATATGTAGAACTCCATATCCAATTGGATATATCCAGTCTATATCCTAATCCTAATGATTGAGAAATAATAACAATGAATGAAAATAAACACTAACATAACTGGTTTTCAAGAAGGGGATGGGCGAGCTATCTCAAATTATTTCAAATTCTGAAAACCAATTTTAAAAATGAAAAACTAGGCAAAACCTGACAGGAAGCATAGAATCATGAAAATAGTGGTGAAAGACAGACTTGGGTTCAAATCCTAGCTCTCATATAGCTTAGCTATATGACCTTGGGCACGATACTAGAATATTAAAAAGATGACTAAAAATACAGAATTCCTCGTAAGAATAGTACTCAGATTAAAAATAATAATTGGTGTTCCCAAAATGAAAACTGATGTGAATTAGGAAAACACCAAGTAATGTCCCTGCCCTGAACAGCAAATACAACAGATTTTGCTGTGTTGCATGCAGGCCACACATAAATGTGAAGATGGTAATATATTGTACTTATGCTCAAACTAGAAACATCTACCAGATGTAACCTCTTTGAAGGTAGGTACTATATCTGGATATCATAGCCCCAGGAGCTTGGCACAGTATGTGACACACAGTATGAGTTCAACAAAAGTTTAGTGAATGTCTTTATCCAGAAATCTATTTGTGTTTGCATGTTTAAACTTAAACCCATGGAAATTGAAGAGCTGTAATAGAGCTGAGAGAAAAATGTTTTTGTTTTCCTGAGGCAGTGTGTGAGCTGTGGTTAAAAGTTTGGACTCTGGGCCGGGTGGGTGGCTCACACCTGCAATCCCAGCATTTTGGGAGGCTAAGGCAGGTGGATCACTTGAGGCCAGGAGTTCGAGAACAGCCTGGCCAACATGGTGAAACCCTGTCTCTACAAAAAACCAACAACAACAACAACAACAACAACAACAAAAATTAGCCGGGCGTGGTGGCTGGCGCCTGTAGTCCCAGTTACTCAGGACACTGAGGCAGAGAATGGCTTGAACCTGGGAGGCGGAAGTTGCAGTGAGCCAAGATGGTGCAAGTGCACTCCAGCCTGGGCGACAGAGTGAGACTCCGTGTCAATAAAACAAACAACAAAAAAGTTTGGACTCGAGCCAGACTGCGTGAACTAGAATCCCACCTTCCCTATTTAGTAGCTGTGTGACCTTGGGTAAGTTACTAAACCTCTCAGTACCTCAATTTCCTCACTTGTATAATGAAGATAAAAATTGTACCTACCCTTTGGGGCTTGTTGTTATAAAGATTAAATGCGTTTTTAAAATATGTAAAGTGCTTAAAGTAAGGAGAACACAAAGAATGCTAAGTGTTACCTATTTTTGTCAGTTTGTATATGTTCATTTGTGCTTTCAGACTTAAACTAGCTCTTAGAAAATGACATTTATTTTCTTTTAAAGCATGCAGATGAATTGTGAGTTAAACTGTCTAGACATCAGTTAAAGTTTCAGGCTATTGTTTTTGTTATTTAAATTTTTTTATTTCAATAGCTTTTGGGGTACAAGTAGTCTGGGTTACATGGATGAATTTATAGTGATTAATTTCAATGCACTCATCAGAGGTCACTGTTTTTGAAGTGAGGAACCATGCTCACAGTCTTATAGATGACAGAAAATTTTCTTAAATATTGACCCATGCTCAAGGACCAAAAGGCTGAACTGGTATTAAATTATTTCTCTAAAGTTATAAGTAATAATTATATGATGGTTTTGCAAATACCTTCTAATGGATTATCATATCCTGCCAAAGTGATATAATAACAGTATTTTGCTGTTTAGGCTAAAGACAATGGACAATTTTATACCTCACTGAACACGAAAAAGTGACCCAGAGTCTTTCAAAATATATTTGTTTAACCAAGAAGCCTGAATTAAACTGCTCTTGTTAAAATGATACTGTTTTACACAGAAACTGATTAATGAGTTTTATACTGATGTGAGATTTACACTGCTGCATGCCAGATTCTGTATACTTTTGAACATGGGTATTTAAAACTGATTTAGCTATGTCAAGAAATGTGATGGTGTCTACACTTTTTTCAAAAGATGAGAATTTAAATTGGGCTACAAATTATAATTGGTCATAATTGGGGATTATAAAATGTCAAGGTGGAATGAACTTCTACCCTGCCTGAAACAATAACAACAACAACAAATGCACCAAACACATGAAACAATGGTTTTCAAATCGCTGAACACCAGGCAATCAAGGACTATGATTTCTGAGACGGGAAACAAATAAGGTGAGCCCTTTGATTTTCCCAGCTTACTGTCTTAAGGGACTTTCCAGATAATGGTACAGAAAGGAAGAACCCAGGTAGAGCCTAGTAAACTCCCTGAGTTCTGGAGACAGAGCTGAGAGTCTGGGAAAAAAACAGGTAGCTGGAGTTCATAGGACAGAGGACCTGAGAGAGCTCCACAGAAAGAGAAAGAGATCTTCAGAGGCCTGCAGAAGATTTCACTCAAGTATTTAGCAAAGGAGTGATTAGCCCATGATATGCCTGTGAGGAAATTACTCTGGGCCAGGGAAAGAACTACCTGAAAGGATTCGAAAGAACAATGCCTGTCATTCACACAGGGCTAAGAATAGTGCCTGTTTCCGCCAGCCAAATTGGAAAACCTCATGATTCACAGGACACGAGCTGAAGGACTCAGAAGGGTCTTGCCTCAGTGGTGGGAAACAGCCCAGATTATGCACTGCTCTGGTCCTGCCTAACAAATATAAACAGCAAAACCTTAAAGGGTCACTCTGTATCTAAGTAATTTAAGTGCATGCCAGAGCTCAAGTATATTTATAGTAATACAAAAATATGCAGTACTCAACAAGGTCAAAGTCATATTTGGTACCCAGTAAAAAAACTCACAGGCATGCACAAAAGCAAGAAAATATGATCCATAATAATGAGAAAAATCAATCAAAAAGACCAAGAACTGACACAAATGTTAGAATTAGTAAACAAAGTCATTAAAGCAGTTATTATAACTACATTCTATATGTCCAAAAAGTTAGGTAGGGGACATGGGAGATGTAAAAAGACTCAAATCAAACCTACGGATAAAAGGTACAATGTCTGAGATGAAAAATACACTACTTGGGATTAACAGCAAATTGGACATTACAGTAGAAAAGAGTTAAGAACTTGAAGACATAGCAATAGAAATTATTCAAAATGGAACGCAGAAAGAAAAAAATTGAAAAAAAAGAAAAAGGAATTAATGAGCTGTAGGACATCAAGCTACCTTCTATACATGTCATTGATGTCACCAAAAATAATGGCCCAAATTTGGTGAACACTATAAACTCACGGATCCAAGAAGCTCTATGAACATTAAGCACCAGAAACATAAAGAAAAATACACCATGTGGCACACCATAAATTGCTTAAAACCAGAAATAATGGGAAAATCTTAAAAGAAGCTAGAGTGGTGGGGTGGGGTGGGGTTGGGGTCTTGGGGAAGGACACATTATATATATACAGATGAACAAAGATCATGATAACAGCAAATTTATCATTGGAAACAATGCAGTGTAAAGACAGAACGACCTCTCTAAAATAGCGAAAAAAAAAAAAAAAAAAAGATCGACCTAGATAGAATTCTACACGCAGCAAGATATTATTCAAAAACAGAGGTGAAATAAAGACTTTTTCAGACATGCAAAAGTTGAAAGAATTAATCACCAACAGACCTGCACTATAAAAAATGTTAAAGGAAGTCCTTGAGGCAGAAAGAAAATGGTACTGCACAGAAATATAGGTCTACAAAAAGAAATACAGAGCACATGCAATGGTAACAATGTAGGTAAAAATACTTTTTTCTTATTATTTAAATCTCTTTTAAAATATAATCGACAGTTTAAAGGAAAAACAACGATATATTGTGACGTTCAAAACATATGGTAGAACAAAGCTGAAACTTAACCTGATTTCAAGAGACACTATAAATCCACAGTAATCAAGTCACTGTGGTATTGGGCATGAAGATAGACAAATAAATAAAAGGAACAGAATAGAGAGTATGGAAATAAGCCCTTATGTTTACAGTCACTTGATTTTTTTAATAAAGGTTAAGGGAAGTTTAGTGGAGAAATGACAGTCTTTTCAACAAGTAGTGCCGGAAAAACTAGATATCCATATGAAAAAAAAAGCAGGCATTTCTGACATGACACGTAAAAGCGTGATCCAGAACTTGATAAATTAGGCTTTGTCAAAATTTAAAACCTCTGCTTTGTAAGAACTTTATTAGAAAATAAAAAGATAAGCCATATACTGGAAGAAAATATTTGCAACTAGTATATCTGATAAGGACTTATATCCAGAATATATAAAGAACTCTCAGAACTCTACAATTTTTTTAATAACACACATTTTAAAAATAGACAAAAGATATGAATAAACATATCACCAAAGAAGATATACAAATAGCAAATAAACACATGAAAACATGCTCAACATCATTAATCATTAGGGAAATACAAACTAAAACCACAGTGAGATATCACTACACACTTATTAGAATGACCCAAATTTCAAATACACCAAATGTTGGCAGGCATTTGAAGCAACTGGAACTCTCATACACTACAATGGGAATGTGAAATGGTATAGCCGTATCAGAAAACAGCTTAGTAGTTTCTTAAAAAGTTAAACATATATCTCCCATATGATCCATGCTTTCCACTTTTGGTATTTATCCAAGAAAAGCAAAAGCATATGTAGGCCGGACACGGTGGCTCACACCTGTAATCCAAGCACTTTGGGAGGCCAAGGTGGGCAGATCGCTTGAGGTCAGGAATTTCAAACCAGTCGATCAACAGATCAACATGGTGAAACCCCATCTGTACTAAAACTACAAAAAATTAGCCAGATGTGGCGGCAGGTGCCTGTAATCCCAGCTACTTGGGAGGCTGAGGCAGGAGAATAGCTTGAACCCAGGAGGTGGTAGTTGCAGTGAGCCAAGATTGTGCCACTGCACTCCAGCCTTGGCAACAAGAGTGAAACTCCGTCTCAAAAGAAAAAAAAACAAAAATTAGCTGGGTGTGGTGGTGGGCGCCTGTAATCCCAGCTACTTGGGAGGCTGAGGCGGGAGAATCACTTGAACCTGGGAGGTGGAGGTTGCAGTGAGCTGAAATCACGCCACTGCACTCCAGCCTGGGCAACAGAGCGAGACTCCACCTCAAAAGGGGCGGGGGGAAGCAAGCACATGCCCACACAGATTTGCATGGAAATGTTAACAGCATTATTGGTAATAGCCCAAATCTGGAAACAACCCAAATGCCCACTAAGAGGTAAGTGAATAAACAAATTGTAGTATACCCATGCAATGGAATACTATTCAGCAACAGAGAAGAACGAACTACTGATACACACAGCAACATGAATGAATCTCAAAATGATTATGCTGACTGAAACAAGCCAGGCAAAAAAATAACACTGTATGATTTCATTTATATAAAACTCTAGAAAATGCATAGTGACAGCAAACAAAATCAGTGGTTTCAGGAGTTGACAGGGGGTGAGGAGGGTAACAGTACAGAGGGACAAGAAAGAAGGATTACAACATGGCACAAGGAAATTTCTGGAGGTGACAGATGTTCAATATATTGATTCTGGTGATAGTTTCATGGATGTACACAGATATCAAAATTTGTCAAATTGTATACTTTATATATAATTTGTCTATTGTAGTTCAATAAAATGTTTTTAAACATTTTAGTATTAAATGTAACTAAAGTTTCTTCTTGTAATCATGTTTTCCAATCCCAGAATGCCTACAAGACACTAGGAGCCTTTAAATTAATTGAAACACTAAAATATTTTATGTCAAGGTTTTTTTTAATAGAGAATAAACAATACAGAGTAGGTTTGAAATATTTCCCTTACTATACAGTTTTGTTATCTAAAAGATGTTTCACCTTTTAACTTTTCAATTTGTTAAAAATGTAAAAGACACCAGGTTCAGGAGCAGCAATAAAATGTTTGCATAACTGGTGCCTGGAACTGTAATATGAGTATGATTATTTAGTAAGTGCATCCAAACAACATACTTTATTTTAAAATGTATATACTTTGTGAGGCATCAGTCTTTAAAATCAAGTATAAAAATAAAGAGAAGTTAGAATCAGATGTTCAAGTAGCTGTATCATAAACCAAAATTTTGTTTAAATGAAGCACACTTCATGTCATTGGTCTCATCAAAATGAGAGCAAAGGTTATTGCACCATTAATAAATATTAGAATTAATTTTAAAAAGTTCATTTAATCTCTCATCCTTTATTTCTATTTTTGTACTTTTTCTTTGAGACAGAGTCTCACTCTGTCACCCAGGCTGGAGTGCAGTGGCACAGTCGTAGTTCAGCATAGCCTTGACCTCCTGGACTCAAGCAATTCTCCCACCTCAGCCTCCCCGGTAGCTGGGATCGCAGGCACAAGTCACCACACCTGGCTAATTTGTTTTTATTTTTGGTAGAGATGGGGTTTCACCATGTTGCCCAGGCTGCCTCGGCCTCCCAAAGTGCTGGGATTACTAGCGTGAGACACCACACCTGGCCTGTGCATGCTTTATAATATGTGACCAATACAGTGGTAAATAATGTAGTTTATAAATACTTATTTTAGGAGTGATAAAAATTTGGGGTGATAAAGGTGAGTAATCAAAAAAGCTGGGAAGTCCCTTACTTAAAGGCTGGTTAAGGGAAACTATTCCACAAATTGCCATATATTTTCATGATTCTGCTTGTATAGAGATATGATGTATGTTAATTAGGAAAGAATAAATCATTCTGATGATTGTAATGCAGTTGTTCTTATGCAAGTAGTACAGCATAATGAATAAGAATTTTTGCTGTCATAAGACACATTCAAAAGTGGACTCTAGGCTAGGTGAGGTGGCTTATGCCTGTAATCCTAGCAATTTGTGAAGCCAAGGTGAGAGGATCTCTTGAGTCCAGGAGTTTGAGACCAGCCTCGGCAACATGGTGAAACCCCATCTCTACACACACACACACACACACACACACACACACACACACATTAGCCAGGTGTGGTGGTGTGCGCCTGTAATCCCAGCTACTTGGAAGGCTGAGGTGGGAGGATCACCTGAGCCTGGGAGGTCAAGGCTGCAGTGAGCCGAGATCGGGCCACTGCACTCCAGCCTGGGTGACAGAGTAAGACCCTTTCTCAATCTCTCTCTCAAAAAAAAAAAAAAAAAAAAAAAGTGGACTCTATTAACTAATTGTGACAAAGGCAATGACAGTATATAAAGCAGATCAAGCTAAAGTACTGTCAAAACTAATATCCATTATTTGTGTGGGTTTCCAGAACATGGGTGAAGCATAGCCCTAAAAGGTAGCAAAATCCAGTACCCATGGGCGGGGGACTAGTTATTTGATAATCTAAAGGTAAAAGAGTTGATTTGGCCGGGAACGGTGGCTCATGCCTGTAATCCCAGCACTTTGGGAGGCCAAGGCAGGTGGATCACCTGAGGTTGGGAGTTCGAGACCAGCCTGACCAACATGGAGAAACCCTGTCCCTACAAAAAATACAAAATTACCTGGGCATGGTGGCGCATGCCTGTAATCCCAGTTACTCGGGAGGTTGACGCAGGAGAATAGCTTGAACCCGAGAAGCAGAGGTTGTGGTGAGCCGAGATCATGCCACTGCACTCCAGCCTGGGCAACAAGAGCAAAACTCCCTCTCCAAAAAAAAAAAGTTGATTTTAGAGCACGGAAAAATGAGACCAAATCCAGAGTATATGGTGGTCTGCAAAACTTAAAAAAAAAAAGAAAAAGAAAAAAGAAAAACACTCAAGTAGAAAAGAAAGGTTCCAGGGATGCAGGGCTTCCTAAAATTCCCTTGTCTGCATCCAGCCACCCATGCACAAAAATGCCAATGGATAACATCTTACTGATAACATTTGCGTGAGCATACAACATTGCTTACAGTCAATAAAATATTTGCTTTGGGATATTGTGTTGGTTATTTTATCAACTGCCCCTTTCAATTTTAGGGTGATGTCTCTCCTAGAAAACTATAAATATGTTTATTAAAATATATCTGTCTTAGATACCTATTCCAGGCTACTCACACAAATTCAAAGAAGATTCAAATTATAATCTGCTAAGTCTGGCTTCTTAGAAGTTTCAAAGTTCCCTTTGGATTCAGAACCCAGCTCGCATCTCCCCAAATCCTTTCTGGCTCTTGGGTTAAATAATGTAAATTACCTGGCCCCAAAGACTTTTCTGCAAGAGCTCCCTCTGCTGTCCTGGTAATTATCTTTGAATGTGTGCATGGTTTCAGGCCTTCCAAATCCTACTTCTTTCCCTGTCCTAGAGCTCTGTATTCTGCACTGTTACAGAATGCTAACTAGTTAGGAGGGCCAACTATGTGCTAAGTGATACACTAGCTGGCTAAGAAGAAAAGAACAGAGCGTAGTCCATGCCCACAGAGTTCACAGTTTAGTAGCAGAGACACCTAAATAATCCCTAAAAAAAAAAAAAAAAACACGGTAACCAAAGAAATATATGCATGATATATTATAAGAATACCAAGGGAGGGCACGTAATTCAGGTTGGGGAAAGGGAACTAGAAAGAGAATATCCAGCAGTAGCATATGAACTGATTGTAAATTAATGTGTTTCAGCTGGATAAGCAGGAGAAAGAGGGCTTTCTAGGCAAAGTGCGTAGCATTTACAAAAGCATGGAGGCATAAAGCAACGTGGTATAAGCAAGTAGTACAATGATGCTGGTTGGTTTAAATTGTAAGGGAGGCTGGGCGCGGTGGCTCACGCCTGTAATCCCAGCACTTTGGGAGGCCGAGGCGGGCGGATCACGAGGTCAGGAGATCGAGACCATCCTGGCTAACACGGTGAAACCCCGTCTCTACTAAAAATACAAAAAATTAGCCAAGCGTGGTGGTGCGCACCTGTAGTCCCGGCTACTCGCAGGCTGGGACAGGAGAATGATGTGAACCGGGGAGGTGGAGTTTGCAGTGAGCCGAGATTGCACCACTGCACTCCAGCCTAGGCGACAAAGCGAGACTCCGTCTCAAAAAAAAAAAAAAAAAAAAATTGTAAGGGAGAATGCGGAAGAGCCAGGTGGGGAATCACATCACGTGTGGCTGGCAGGTGCTCCATATGCTATGCTCAAAAACATGGCTAATTAGCCTTTGACAACAGAAATCATTGAAGAGTTTTAGGTAAGGCAAGGACTTGTTAGGGCACACTGACAATTTTGCAGAATATGGATTTGAGGAGGCTGTGGCATAAATCCAGGGGAAAGATAACAAGAGCCAAAAGTAGATGGCAGTGGCACTAGAGATGGAAAGGAGCATATTAAAGACAACACAGAGAGAAAATCTGCAGGACCTGTGAATGTTCTGTAACACAAGTACGGCCTCTTCTACTAGGACTTGGAGTTCTGATGTGCTAGATTTCTAATCAACGACAGTATAGCATAGAATTGTGCTTAAAAGCACTGGATCTTAGCTGCCTGGGTTTAAATCGCAGCTTTGCTTTTTCCCTGAGTTAACTTTGGACAAGTTATTTAACCTCCGTGAGTCTGTTTCCCCATTTGTAAAAATGAGGATTAATAATAAGAGCTCCTGCCTATGGCTGTGAGGATTCAAGCATGCATCATGAGTAAAAGGAATAGCATAGTGCCTGGCCTAGAGTAAGCACCCAATATTGGTAGCTGTTTAGTTTTAATTATTATTAACCATATGCTTTGGAAAATATATGAGCATATGGCAGTTTTGACATCTTTCTATGAAATTTGAGAAATCTAATCAGTATTCTTGCCTAGATGGAAGGTCACCGTACCTCTCTGCATGGAGGGAGGCTGACAAGCATAAATATGAAGCAAATGTTAGTAATTAGATATGATCAGTTTAAAGGATATTTATTTATATACTGTTCCAGACAAGATTTAAAGTGACTTACAAAGATGCATAAAACATCAAAAAATAGCATACATTTTAAAATAGGATATAAAAGAAGAAAAACAGGAGTGGAGACAAACTGGTAGAGTCAGTATCAAGGCTCCAAAACCAAAGGGCAACTAAGGCTTCCTAGGAGTCAGCTGGGGTCCAGACCCCCACCTGTCCATCCATGGGGCACATCTATGCCTCACATAAAATCCCCTAGGGCCTGCTGAGTCCATTCTCAAACGCTGTATGGAAGCAAAGCTGTATTTTTCCCTAACAATGAGAAATTTACAATCAGCTCTTAATTTTACAAAATTCTGATTTTGCACTAAGGTTGTGGCTCCCTACAATCCTTTTCAAAATAGATTCTACAAAAGTAGAGTTTGCAGGTGCTGAGGCATTTTGTGCTTTTCACTTTTTTTTTTTTTTTTTTTTTTGGGAGATGGAGTCTCACTCTGTTGCCCAGGCTGGAGTTAGGTGGTGACAGCTCACCTCAACCTCCACCTCCTGGGTTCAAGGGATTCTCCTGCCTCAGCTCCCCCAGTAGCGGGGATTACAGACGTATTCCATCACACCTGGCTAATTTTTGTATTTTTAGTAGAGATGCGGTTTCACCATGTTGGCCAGGCTGGTCTCAAAAGCCTGACCTTGTGATCTGCTCACCTCGGCCTCCCAACATGCTGGGATTACAGGCGTCAGCCATCTCATCTGGCTGGTTTTCACTCCTTTTACGATATCCACCAACTGATGAAGATGATGACAATAATAGTTAACACTTCTATAATGTATTATTTACGATGCACTTTTCTAAGCACTTTAGTCCTCACAATCACACTATGAAGTAGGTACTAAATTATTATGTCTACTTTACAAATGAGGAAAGTGAGGCACAGATTGAGCAAATAACTTGCTCAAGGTCACATGCCCTGTGACAGTCTGGTTTTTGGACGCAGGCCATCTGGTTCCACAGTCCAAGCTCTTAACCGCTATACTATATTATACTGTCTCTTCATATTCTGGCAATATTGCTCTATATAGTGATTTTTGGAAAAGGGGACATCAGCCTCAGGAACTTGAGGTGGGGTTTCTAAAAGTCTTCAGCTAATAACAAACATAATGTTTGACAGGCCCTGAGTCTGGCTTACTTTCCCAGACCCCTGACCTTGTCCTGCAATATGTGAAACAGGCCAGACAACTCTAGCTCAAAGCAACATTATACACAAGAAAATAACTCATTCCCCTCATCCGGGACATCCCTCCTAAAAGATGGCAGGTGCATAATGGTGGGGCAGGGGGTGGGAGTGGGCAGCAGGGTGGAAGAAGGCAGTGGTAGTAACTAAAATATCTCTTTTGTTAGCTCTTAGAATCGTATGTGGGGACAATTTCCTCCAGATGGAATTCACATAGCTACCTTTCAATGCCAACAAATTCTGTTCATAAATGGTTTGTAGAAATTCCCACTTAAAATAATATATAACACTCTAAAACAAGTCCCAGAAGGAAGTCATATATCTTAATACTATATATTCACTTCTCCTGCAGAATGGTTGTTTTGGATATGTGGAAATGTGGTCTTTCATGATTTCACACATTTTTTCCCTTGCTCCTCAGCAACTTTAGAAGATGCCTTAAACCCACCACCAATCCTAGATGGCAGATTTCCATAAATGTGGTACATAGAAGTAAATCTAAAATATTATAAAAACAAGACCATGTGTCCAAACACCCTACTTGGCAACAGGGAAAATACATATATTAAAGCAAATCCCATTTAGCTTTCCGGCTTTCAAAATCTACATTTGAAGCTTCCTCTAACATGAGCCAGACACAAGAGCCTCATAAGGTTGACGGGTGTAGGATGGCCAGTTTACCCTCTTCTCTGACAAAGGCCCCTTCCTTGACACCCCATTTTTTAGATTTTTTTAAAAATCTAAAATCCCCAACTAAAAGAATGGACTGTTTTAAAATCTAGGTCATTTATATGTATAAAACATTTTTAAGTCCAGTGAGAGCTGACACATTGTTATTTTTCAATAAGCCTCATCACCTCCCACGCAGAACACTATTATCTTTCCTTAGTCAACAAGCTTTGATAATGCAGCACCCCCACAGGGAAGACCCTCTTCTCCTGCCAGGATCACAGATGGTGGGGATTTCTAAACTGAACTCTAGCTGGCATCTGATTATTTCTTGCAGACCATGTCACCTAAAAATTACCCACACAGTCCCCTTAAATGTGAAATCATCATGGTTCATGACTAATCCAACCCATGCTCACACATAACTGTGATTTCATGCATTAGGTTTCTTTTTAATTTTAGGGATGCTGTGATCTGGCTATGGCCACAGAAACCTTAAAACAATAAAAAATAACCTGTAGTTGAATTTAAATTGAACTGCATATGTGGCAGGTAATTTTAAAGTGTTACTTGAGGCCTATAAGATGCCAAATAAATGCTAATTTCTTTCAAATAAAATATTAATAAATATATACACGAACATATGTACATTAAAAGGTAGGTATAAATTGGAGAACAATATAAAAATAAATGTAAAATATTAACTTATTACAAGCCCTCTTTCCCTCCTAAACTGCTTAACCATAATTACTTTACACATTACATCAAATCCCTAGAGCAAGATTAGTACATGCATTATCAACATCTGGTCTACAGCTAGAAGCAATATCCTAATATTTCAAAGAAATAAAGTATAAAAAATTAAAACCAATAAAATGTTCAAATTAGATTTGTATATATTTATTTTCAATATTGACATAGTAAGTAAAAACACCTTAAAAAGTTGTAAGGGGACAAGAGGTACGAGTTTTCATAATTCAGTTAGTATAACTTGAGATAAAGCAAGATATTCAAAATGCCTAGATGGACCTTCTTAGCCCTATATATGTAAATATTTGATCCTAATATTATCATTAGTTACAAATAGAGCTACACATACCGGAATCAGCACATCAATAAGGATGTTCTTTTAGTTTATAAAAATAATCTTCCCCACTAGATTGTAAGCTGTATGAGAGAAGGGACTTTGTTTTGTTCATCTCTGTACCTTTGGTGCCTAGAGCACTGCCTGGATCATAATATGCACAAAATAAATATTTGTTGAATGAATGAGCTGGCATCAAGAATACCATATATCATATTCAGCCACACCCAAGAGCTTATCATCTAGGACTCTTCCACCTTTGATATAATTGATTCAACACCCACTCTCTGACCACAACCTGCTGTGCTTCTAGCCTATTCAGTCGATGAGCCCCCCAACTAGCCCCATTCCTATTCTCAGATTTCTTGGGTGGGGGCAGTCTTCCATAGACCCTTCTGCTTTCACCTTGTCAGCTCCTTCCCACCTTTACTTCCTTTCCTAGACAATTTAAATTTTATTGTTTCTTTCTCCTTTTTTTTTTTCCTGAGACTTCTCTGTCGCCCTGGCTGGAGTGCAGTGGTGTGATCTCAGCTCACTGCAACCACTGCCTCCTGGGTTCAAGCGATTCTCCTGCCTCAGCCTCCTGAGTAGCTGGGATTATAGGTGTGTGCCACCACGCCCGGTTAATTTTTGTATTTTTAGTAGAGATGGGGTTTCACCATGTTGGCCAGGCTGGTCTCGAACTCCTGACCTCAGGTGATCCACCCGCCTCAGCCTCCCAAAGTGCTGGGATTACTGGTGTGAGCCACCACACCCAGCCAATTCTATTGTTTCAACTGCACTCTTGTCAATATCCTCAATAATGCATAATTTCACTGCAAATATCTGATTTTAAAAAACTATAGCTCTTCTAAGCCCAACTGTTATACTTTATGCATGTACAAGGACTCCTGAGATCTACTGGAGAAAAACGAAAATCACACTCTGGTAGATTATTATCCATATGAATTATTGGTCACCAAGCTCACCTTAACCCTGCCTGGCACTACAACTATGTTTCCCTAGGCTGCTCTCCTGTTCTCCACAATAACTATTTCAAACCTTCTTCAAACACCACAAATACCTAACTGAAACCTTGTCCCATCTTAACCCCTGCTCTAAGAGGTTGGCCTTAACTATTATATCATAGAGAAATAGAAATACCATCAGATAAGTTCCTGCTGCCAAATCTATGAACCTACTTTCATCTATGCCTATTGAGCATAATCCTCTCTCTCAATCTGGATCCCCTCCCATCTGGCATAAGGACTCTGCCCTCCAAGGATTTTGCTCTATTAATTATTCCCTCCTTCCCACCAGCCTTTAAAGAAACTCAAGTCCCTCCTAAATAAATAACAGGTCCTTGATCTTAACTCTTTGCTTGCTACTACCCTTTCTCTGCTCTTCAAAGCCAGACAGATTTCTCTAAGGAATTGTACATAATCACTGCCTCCACTTCCTCATTTCCCCAGTCATTTCTCAACCCACCATAGTTTAGCTTTCTGCCTCACAGTTCTCTGAAATTGCTCTAAGGTCACCAAGAACTTCCTAAATCCAACAGATAGTTCTTGGTCTTCCTAGATTTCTCTGGATCTTTAGTACCACTGACTATATTTTTAACACAGCCATTTCATTTTGAGAAACTTATTCTACTGATATTCAAGTAAATTCACAAATATATATTGTGAGGATGCTCAATATTTGAAACAGCAAAAAAAAAAAAATTAAAGAACATAAACATCCACCAATAGGAAACTGACTAGTTATGGTACACACATATTAGGGAATATCGTGCCTTTGTTAAAAAGAAGGAGGTACTGTAGTTCTATTTATACTGACACTGAAAGCATATTAGGTTAAAAAATTGCAAATCATATATATTATGATTCCAATTTTATTTGTTTACATTTTAGACAGATTAGATCATGGATGAATGGAAAAATGTCTAGAAAGAAATACAATCTTAACATTGTTAGCTCTGTAGAGTGGGATAAGCAGGAACAGAAGATTTATATGTTATCTTTTATTGGGTCAAGTAATAAAAATGTAGTCCCATCCCTAAGCACAGCAACACTTCAAGGTAAGAAAAAAATTTCACAGGAGATCAAAAGGGAATGGCCGTAGAGACTGGGGGAAAATATTTTAAGGTCGCCAGGGCTAAGAGAGAAAGGAGAGAAGTGTATCTAATGGTTTCAAACATGGAATGAGAGATCTACTAAAAACAAGAAGAGGTAAGTATCCAATAGACAGAGAGCGTGAACAGATAATTCTTAAAGGGGAAAAATCAGATGTCCAATAGATATCAAAAAGAAAAAGTTTCACTCTTACTGGCAATAAAGATTTTTGTATGTTTGCTTATTGATTCAGCAAAATTTTAGAAAGACAATTTTCAGTTTTTAAAAAGGATTTAAGAGATATTCTCATATTTTGCTGGCAAATGTAAATTAGGAAGACCTGTTAAAAAGCAATGTGACAATTTGATTTCTAAAAAAACTGAACTTCACAGAACTTATCACAATTGTAATTTAAAAACTATGTGATACAATATTTAATACACACTTCCCCTGCCGAAATAAGTTCCAGGAGAAAAATGGCCATTGTCTACCTTCTTCTCAGCCATACCTCAAGCATCTAGCTGGGTTGATGGATGGATAGATGGATAAATCTACATTGTAGGATCCTGGCTGTAGGCTCTCAGTTGGTACAATGTAAATCCTCAGTAAATCAACACAGAGCATGGCACATCGTAGGCCCTCAGTAAATCAAATCATGCTTTCTGATGAGTTTAAAGATACTGGTACTAATGGTATTCTGATGCCTGAATTGATAGAGCTACAAACAAGAAGCAGTGTAGATGCCATGGAAATTTTCTACTTCTTAAAAATTATTCAAGTTCAAGTTAGGTTTAGATACTCACAGATATGAATATGAAAGCCACAGTGGTCCATCATTTCAACTATTCTTCTGCCAGGGCCATCCAATCTCCAGCCCTCTGGAGATTGTTACCCAAGCCATTTTAAAATTTTTTTTAAAATTTTTTTCCAGTTTTATGGAGGTATGCTTGACAAAAATTGTACATATTTATGGTATACAGCATGATATTTTGAAATACATATACATAACCTGGATGATATGCCGCTAAAGAACTCCTCTTTTCATCTCTCTCAAATGTTATTCCAACCCTTCACCGTTCTTCCCCTCTTTACTCTCTGGTCAACCTTCCACTCTCTTGTTGGGGGCGCAGGAGCTCTCTCAAAATCCTGCCCCTCTACAGCTCCCTCCTTCTCCATAGTTTTTACCAAGAGGATTAGTGAATCCTCTTGTCTCAATGGAAGAGCCACCACTCTTTCTCTAAGGCTAGCCTTTTCCCCGCTTTCACTCTGGCACTCCCACCCTCTGACTTTCTCAGGGACCTTGCATCATCAAGCTGTATGCCATCTGCACATAAATGGGCTCATCTCTCTCTTATATTTAAAGTAAAACAAAATTAAATAAAACAGCCTTTTTATCCCCTGTGCCTTACCGTCTATAAGGGACACTCTCTCCTTCCCATCATAGCCAAGCTTCTTCAATGTATATACTACATTTTTTAATAATATAAATTTATGGGGTATACATGCAATTTTGTTACATATGCAGTGGTAAGTCAGAGATTTCAGGGTATCTACAACCTGAATAACATACATTGTACCCATTAAGACATTTCTCATCATCTACCCTTCTCCCACCACTCACCCTTCTGAGTCTCCACTGTCTATCACCCCACTCTCCATGTCCATGTGTATCTACCACATTTTTTATCAGTCCTTCTCAGTCCTCACTGCCCAACCCTCTACAATCTGCCTTCTCTCCTGCTGTACTGATGTTGTCATTGGCCTCCTAATTGCCAAATCTAATGAACATGTTTTTTAAATGTTTTATAGTGGGTTTTATCTGATTACGAGAGGGGTACGCATCATGAACAAAGTTATGACATATGACAGACTAGAGAGAAAAAAACTTGCACTATATAACAGGCAATGGGTAAATATAACTAATAAATATAGTGTTCTTACAAACAAATCAAATATATAACCGAAAAGATAAATGTGCAAAGGATATAAAGGAGCAAGTCTCGGAAAAATACAAATAGCTAACACAAATGAAAAGATGCTCAGCCGCACTAGTGATCAGAGAAATGCCAAGTTAAATCAGTTAAATACTATTTTTCACCTATCAGATTGGAAAATATTAAAAGTGTCATCCATCCTCAGCAAGGGCAGGAGGAAAATCACTCGCAATAGTGAAAGGGTAAACCCTCTTGGATGTCACTCTGGTGATGCCTACTTAAATTGTTTAATGTATATATCCTTTGACCTAACAATTCTATTAGAAAGCTACCCCACAAAAATACTTGCATATATATATCCTTGAGCATTATGCAAGGATGTTTGTGGCAGACTCGTGGTGGCTTGGGCTATGGTGATAGGCAGAGGAGATGGAGACGTGTGGCAGAATACATGACACAGTCTGAAGATCAGGTCAGCAGGACTCCCTCATGAATTAAATTGGGTGGAGGGCAGTGAGAGAAAAAGAAGAATCAAGGGTGATCTTAGGTTCTTGGTTTGAGCAACTGAATGGATGATGGTGACATTTTACTGAGACAGGGAGTGCTGAGGGAAGAGGGTGGGAATACAAGGGCAATCAGGAGTGCCGTTCTGGCCACGTTACATTTGAGAGGTCTATCTGATAGACAAGGAGAGATGTCGAATAGGTCATTGGATATATGAGGCTGCAGCTTAGAAGAAAGGCCTGGGTCACAAACATAAATTTGGGAGTGACGAGTAGCTAGACAGATGTTCTTCAAAGCCATGCAGCTTGGAAGAGAGCCTCTCTGAAGATTTTAAATGGAGAAAAGTCCAGGGACTGAAACCTGGGTCACTGCAATGTTCAAAGGCAGGGGAGACAAATTTAGTAGAAAAAGAAGCTGGTCAGTTTTTTGTACAAATTTGAGTTTCAAATAAGTTAACATATATTAAATGATGAGAATCACATATTTACCACCTTATGAAGGGCCCAACTCTTTCCAAGTCTGTCTTCTAAGACATTCTGGCCTCTTCCTTTCTGAACATTTCAAAACACTTTTAAACAGAATAGCACTTTTTTCCTTTATGTTACACAGTGGTTTCTTCACACTGCACAATCGTCCTGGTAGAAAACTACTTAAATACAACACAAACAGCACTCAGCTACGGCTTTTCCATAAAGTTCCATAATCCAATAACCACCTCATACCTAAAAGGCTATGGGTAACTTGAAACCAGAAGCCTAATTTGTGCCATCCATTATTCTTTTGAGCTGTTCACTTCCCCATTGCACAGTAACTTTCTCCAGGCTCTTACTGATCTTGCAAAAAGACTGAAAGGCCTCAAGACATCTGACAATCCACACCCCTTCCTCCCAGTGCGGCCCTGTTTCTACCAACAAGAAGCACAACATTTTTACATTTCCACTTTTAAACTTTAGAGATTTCCATCCAGAGACCCATACTTTTAAAAAATAAGAGAGAGAGGCCAGGCGTGGTGGCTCACGCCTGTAATCCGAGCACTTTGGGAGGCCGAGGCGGGCGGATCACGAGGTCAGGAGATCAAGACCATCCTGGCTAACACGGTGAAACCCCGTCTCCACTAAAAATACAAAAAAATTAGCCGGGCGTGGTGGCGAGCGCCTGTAGTCCCAGCTACTCAGGAGGCTGAGGCAGGAGAATGGCATGAACCCGGGAGGCAGAGCTTGCAGTGAGCCGAGATCACGCCACTGTACTCCCTCCAGCCTGGGCGACAGAGCAAGACTCCGTCTCAAAAAAAAAAAAAAAAAAAAAAAAAGTAAGAGAGAGTAAGTACTTCCAACTAGGTCAAAGTTGGCATCAGTAATGCAGTCTCAAAGCAAAATCAGCAGAAGTAAAGCTGAATTTTGGGCCTGGGGCAAACTTACACCTGTAGGGTGACAAACTGGGTAGGCTTAGTTTCAGGTCCAGGAGTGCCTAACTCCAAGACTGCCAAATTCCTAGAATGGTAATGCCATTCATTCATTAACAAATATTAGTATGCATCTATGATGTACCAAGGACTGTTCTGGGTCCAAGAGTCTACCGGTGAATACAACAGACAGCAATCCCTGCCCACAGGGTGTTTATGTTATGGTGGGTGAGGGAGTGGCAGGGCAGACAATAAGCAAGAAAAATGTAATAAGGTAGGGAAAGGGCATATGGAACGTTCAGAGAAGGGATTACACGTTTAAATAGGGTGATCAGGGCAAACTTGTAGCCGTCGTATTTCAAGCGCCTCAGGAAGGTGTCTTCTGTACTCTCAACCCCACCATTACTACACCTCAGCACCTTGAAGGAATGGCATGGTACATCCGGTTACTGGCACAAATATTTGCCAATATCTTATATTTAAGACAAAGGGAGCTCCAAGATCCAGACCTTGCCCTTAGAGAACTTACAGCCTTCCAGGTGGAAAAACAACTAAGCAGTGTTAAGGGCTGTACTGAGGTGTAAACAAAGTGCTTTAGGACACAGGATAACTGGCAATTCTGCTTGGGGGAAGAAGTATGTGTTCAGTAAGGCCGTTTCAAAGAAGGTGACTTTAGAACTCAATCTTGAGGGATGGATAGGAATTAATGTCAGGGGAATGGGCATGGGGGAGGAAAGTTAGCTTTTTAGGAAGAAAAAAAGGAACAGTTTGAGCAAGGTCCCAGAGCTGGGAATAGGGAGGACATTTTCTTCCTATCCCTGCCTGTGGTACTCCATCCATCCCATGACAAAACTAGCACACGATCACCCTCAAGCTCTCTGGTATGGCTGTCAGGAAATCCCTATCACTTATTTCTCCCCTAGCCAGCAGGAGAGGAAGAAATTGAGTCAGGCGCACATCCCTGGAATCCAGGGTTACCCTCCTCTAACTTCAAGACAATTACCACAGAGCTGAGAACCCGGGAGATTTCATTCATCTAGGTACACTCAGGGATGTGTACTTATAGTGGTAATGTGGCAACTGGCCCATGTCAGAAATGAAGTGGGTAAGACATCATAAGGTAAGTAGTCCATAGTCTCGGCAGTGAATCTAAGGGGGAATCAAGGAGCAAAACATATACTTGGAAGGAAATTTTTTAATCATTTAGTCCTCATTCATGAGCTATTCAGTGCTCCCAACATCCAAGACAATAGAGGTGGTGTGACAGGATAGGAACACAAGCTCTGCCTCCGAGATTGTGAGGGCAAGGCACTTACCCTCTAAGTCTCTTTTTCATCATAATATGGTTATAACTGTAGCACCTATTGTATAGAGTTACTGTGAGGATTGCATTTTTATGTAAAGAACTTATCACAGTGTCTGGCTCAATGGAGCCTAACAATCAGAGCCTAACAAGCTCAGAGAGCCGGAATGCTACATATACTCACAGATCAGTTACCCCAGAACAGGCCTCCGAGCTCCATTTCACTGCTCTGACCAAGAGTGAGACACCTGAAATCGTGTTAGCAGAAATGTTCATCCCCTGCCCAAAAAGAGCCTCACAAGCCAAGTTGGTGGTGCTTTTCTACTAGGGTGCTAAAAACTAAACCACCAAAAATGCGGAAAACTTCATCAAGGCCACATCTCTGCATTGAACATTGTTCCCACAGCGACAAAAGTCTTAAGTCATTAATACCGCAATATTAATAGATTTATGAGAGATGGGGGTGGGGAGCTTAAAGAGCAGAAAAGAAGCCAGTTAAATATAGGAGGTCCAGGATGTACAGAAGACTCATTTTTTGCCACAAATACACAAGGTCTAGGGTCAACCCTGCCAAGAGCAGTACTCTGGAATTTTACGTCCTCTAGTCCTGAAGAAGAAGGGTACTGGGGGAAGAAAAGCTTGGTTAATTAGAAACTCACCACTTTTCAAGCCACCAGAATTCTAACCAAATGATTTCACCACCCCAAATCCCATCTCAATGTTAAGGGTTGGAGGAACACCTTTTTCTGCCCCATTACAAACCATCACAGGAGACAGAAGCATTCTGTGCCCCTTCTGAGATCTCGAGGACCCTCCTCCAGTACCAGGTCTCTCACAGCCTGCTTGAAGAGCGGCAAGATAAACAGCTCCACAGCACGTAGCCAGGTCCCCAGCCCCAAGCGCAGAGGGAGCCCACTGAGGCAGGACTCCGGCCGACCAGCCTCCAGCCTTTACCTGTGGCTGACTGGCCAACGCCAGAGAAGCCGACGCCGAGATGTCGGAGGTCCGAAGAGAGTGCGGGTTAGCGACCCCGCTCGACGGCCAAGCGCTGCGAGAGAAACCCACGAAAAGGTGACTGCACGCCTTGGAGGGCGCAGTTCCCGCTAGGAGCTCGGCCCCGCCCCCGCCCCCAGGGCCAGCTCTCGGGAGGGGCACCAGCTCGGGCTGGCGGGAAAAGCCCGGGCACTCCGCGCGAGGGGAGCCGGAGAGGAGAGGGGAGGCGGCTCCCAGAGGGGCACAGCCCGCGTTAGTGCTAGGTGGGTCAGGGAAGGGGCCAGAAGAAGCCCTAGAGAAAGAAAAGTGGCCGGGAGGGACCGCCCAAGCAGACGGGAGTCCAAGCCTGGGGGGTGCGGTCGGGAGAGGCGGACGGGGAGAGGGAAGACGAGGTCAGGTAGGGAGAAGGAAAAACTAGGGGAGCAGAGAGCAGGTAGGGAAGACGCACGACCCCGAGATGGGGGTGGGGGCGCTTCAGCAGCGAAAAGGAGCTGGGGGTCCAGAAGGAGCCCCCAACCGAGGGCGAGGGGGCGGCCGCTGGCTGCTGACCCACCTGTCACCTGCAACAGGTGCCTCCAGAGAGCTAGACGTCCCAGTGCCGGTTTCGAGGGAGGGTCTCTGGCTCCGGGAAGATCGCCACCCAGCTCCGGCGGCCGGCCCTTCTCACCCTCCCGGGAGGCGGAAAAAGCTGCAACTTTCCCTGGAGCTGGGAGGAGCTGGACTCTTAAAGGGGCCGCACAGCGCCCCGGGCTCCTTAGTAGGGGGCCGCTCAGCCCGAAAGGGAGCTCTGGGACCCAAAGCCTTGAGACACAAGAGGAATGAATGTCCTTCCAGGTTAGAAGTGGGAGCCTAGGGACCGAGGATAGGGGTCTAACACTAGACGTGCCTCCCCACCCCCTTACTTCCATCTGTTGGTCGCTCCCTTAGATGGTGAAATCACCTGCCCCTTTCGTTCTGCTGAGTCAAAAGTTGTCAAATTGTCTCACACTTCTAAGGAGATAAAAGAATATGAACTATCTAATTTGAGTAAGTAAAATATGATACCATTCTGATCCTTTAACTTGTGGCCTTTTATGGCAAATTGTCTGTCTAAAATAGAAACGTTTTGGGCAAAGGAGTAGACTAAATTCACACATACACACTCAAGAACACAACTGGTTAAAATATTCAACTCACTAGTAATCAAAGAAAAGCAAATTAGAACAATAATGAGATTATTTGGCAAAGAGTTTTGTTTTTTATTTTTTAAATAACACTTAATGATGACAAAGTAGCCACCAAACAAGCTCTCATAATTGCTGATAGGAGCATATGTTGGTTAAAAACCCTTTTAGAAAGCATGTGAGCAGTATATATCAATAGACTTTAAAATGTTTATACCTACCCAGTAATTGCAGATTCCCCTCCCTCTCTTTCCCATCCCTCTCCCCCTCATTTCACATCAGCAATTAAACATGCTCAAGTATCTACCATCTTAAAACAATATCCTCCCTACACAGGAGGTCCCTCTTCAGGTCTTCTTTATGGGCAAATGTATTGAAAACATACTTTACAGGTGAAATTGCAATTTTTATTCCCTTACGTCTCATTCATTTCTCAGCTCTCAGCAGTCTGGCTTCCTTCCCCCACTGAAACTTCTCAATGAGATAAAAAACCAATGACCCTCAGTGTTGATAAATCCACAAATAAGTAAGGTATTTTTGGTCCTTATTTTGCTTGACTTCTCCCCTACATTTAACACTGTTAACCATTTCCTCCTCCTTGAAATGTTCTATGGCATCTATGACATTATACTCTTGCTTTTCCTCCTACTCCTTTGCCCTCTCCTCAGTGACCTTTGTAGGCCACTCTTCTGCTATCTGACCTCTGAAAGTCAGACATTCTCAGGGCTAGGATACATATACTCCCTCCCCCAAATAATCTTTTTCACTCACTTGGCTTTAATTATCATATATATGGTCACAACTCTAATTCTATAACTCTACCCAGACCGCTTTATTGAGTTCTGTTTTCTTGACATCTCCACTTGAATGTCCTGCAGATACCTCAAATTCAACACATCCAAAGTTAAACCTATCATCTTTTCTCTTAAATTTGTTCCTCCTCCAGTATTTCCTATATCAGTAAATGGCAACATGCCACTCAAGGCAATGGATTCACCAGTCTAGATGCCATTAAGAAAATTCATGATTCATCGGAGAAGGGCAAAATATCAGCATTAACGGGAGTTTGGAAGAAGTTAATTCCAACCCTCATGGATGACTTGAAGAATTCAAGACTTCAGTGGAGGAAGTCACTACACATGTAGTAGAAATAGCAAGAGAACTAGAATTAGAAGTGGAACCCAGAGGCCGGGCGCAGTGGCTCACGCCTGTAATCCCAGCACTTTGGGAGGCTGAGGCGGGCGGATCATGAGGTCAGGAGATCGAAACCATCCTGGCTAACATGGTGAAATCCAGTCTCTACTAAAACTCCAAAAAAATTAGCCGGGCGTGGTGGTGGGCACCTGTAGTCCCAGCTACTCAGGTGGCTGAGGCAGGAGAATGGCATGAACCCGGGAGGCGGAGCTTGCAGTGAGCTGAGATTGCGCCACTGCACTCCAGCCTGGGTGAGAGAGTGAGACTCCATCTCAAAAAAAAAAAAAAAATGGAACCCAGAGATGTGACTGAATTGCTGCAATCTCATGATAAAACTTGACTGACCAAGGAGTTGCTTCCTGTGTGAACAAATAAAGTGATTTCTTGAGATGGAATCTACTCCTGGTGAAGATGATGTGAACACTGTTGAAACAACAACAAAGGATTTAGAGGCTGGGCGCGGTGGCTCACGCCTGTAATCCTAGCACTTTGGGAGGCTGAGGCGGGCAGATCACGAGGTCAGGAGATAGAGACCACCCTGGCTAACACGGTGAAACCCCATCTCTACTAAAAATACAAAAAATTAGCCGAGCATGGTGGTGGGCGCCTGTAGTCCCAGCTACTTGGGAGGCTGAGGCAGGAGAATGGCATGAATCCAGGAGGCTGAGCTTGCAGTGAGCCAAGATCGCGTCACTGCACTCCAGCCTGTGTGACAGAGTAAGACTCTGTCTCCAAAAAAAAAAAAAAAAAAAGGGATTTAGAATGTGACATAAACTTAGTTGATAAAGCAGTGGCAGGGTTTGAGAGGATTGACTCTAATTTTGGAAGAAGTTCTACTGCGTGTAAAATGGAATCAAACAGCATTGCATGCTACAGAGAAATCTTTTGTGAAAGGAAGAGTCAATCAATACAGCAATCTTCATTGTTGTCTTATTTTAAGAAATTGCTACAGCCATCCCAACCTTCAGGAACCATCACCCTGATCAGTCAGCAGCCATCAACATCAAGGCGAGACCTCCCACCAGCAAAAAAATTACAACTCACTGAAGACTCACAGGATCATTTGCATTTTTTAACAATAAAGTTTTTCTTTTTTTGAGACAAGGTCTTGCTCTGTCACCACCCTGGAGGGCAGTGGCACAATTGTAGCTCACTGTAGACTCTATCTCCTGGGCTCGAGTAATACTGCCACCTCAGCCTCCAAGTTGCTGGGACTATAGGCACACACCACCATGTGCAGGTATATATATATTTTTAGTATTTTTATTAGAGACAGGCCTCACTATGTTGCCCAGGTTGGTCTCAAACTCCTTAGTTCAAGTGATCCTCCTGCCTTGGCCTCCCAAAAGTGCTGGGATTATAGGCATGAGCCACCGTGCCTGGCCTAAAATATTTTTCAATTAAGGTCGTTGGTTTTTTAGACATAATGAATGCTATTTCACACTTAATAGACTGCAGTATAGTGTAAACATAACTTTTATATGTACTGGGAAACTAAAAAATGTATGTGACTTGCTTTATTGTGGTGGTCTAGAACCAAACCCACAATATCTCCAAGGTATATCTGTATGCAAGAATTTTTATTAAAATATTGATAGTGGATGTCTCTAGGGGATGGAACTAAACAAATTTTTAGTTTTACTCCTACTTTTCTGTCTTTTTCAACTTTCTTTTAATGAGCATGTATGGCTTTGATAATATTTTTAAAATCTTCTTGAGAAATCTTCAAAAGCTAAAAAAAAAAAAAAATTAATTCTAGCAGACAAAACAGTAAAAATCCATCTCCCAGGCTCTACCCAGAGTTTTTGTTGGTTTGTTTGTTTTTGTTTTTCTGGGGCTTTTTTATGTTTTAGCCCTTCAATACACTGCCCCACCCTGAAGTGTGAGGCCACTTTGAAAAGGAAATCCTTAGCCTAGATGATGGATAGATAGATGCAGGAAACCACCATGGCACATGTAAACCTTCACGTTTTGCACATGTATCCCAGAACTTAAAGCAAATTAAAAAAAAAAAAAAAAAAAAAGAAAAAAGGAAATCCTTTTGTTCTGTCTAGCTTTGCTAATTCAGCTCACCCTCTAGAGCCCTCTACTCAGCCTTGGACTTTGAATGTGTTCCGGCCCCCAAATCTGGCCTGTGGGAACTCAGACCAGGCACTTCTCTGCTCCTTCTTTGCAGCTGGTGCTTGGCAGGAGCTGGAAACACTGTCAGCCAGAAGTAACTTCGGAAACATTTTGTCCAACTCCCTTATTCCTCAGCAAAATTTTAAACTTTACTTCTTTATATGTGTGCAGTTTCTCACTGTCCAAGGTACCCCTCACTAAAGAGGATGTGAGGATTTGACCCCTCTTCTCTAAGACAGTCTCACTGACCAGCTTCAAATACACAGAGAGACAAACGTAACTAATGAACCAAAGCAAAGTTAGTCAGTGGCCTGTTTACATACATTCTGTGCTTTGCAAACTGCTGCCCATTTCTGTTTTATCCTCCTCGTCTGCCACAAGTTCAAATTCTTTTATTTTATTTTATTTTATTATACTTTAAGTTCTAGGGTACATGTGCACAACGTGCAGGTTTGTTACATATGTACACATGTGCCATGTTGGTGTGCTGCACCCATCAAAGTTCAAATTCTTATGCTAAACATTGAGAGAGGTCTAATGAGAGCAAACCCAGGCACTATCCTGGCAAAAATGTAAACAGGAATGTATGGATTATCACCCCATGTATAGTATATGATGTCCTGACCCATTGTGAATGATTGAATTCAATGAGTTGATTTTGCCACGTTGAGAGAGTTTGGACCAGTGCAAACTTTAAAAGATGAAGATTTTCCTCAGCCCCAGGTGAAAGGATACCTCGGTATTGAGCAATTACTCTTTTGAAACAGTTTTAAATTTTTCAAAAACATGTAAACATATAGAGAATAATATAACAACAAGGACATGCCCACTACCCAGCTTATGAAGTAAGGCATTACCAAAACAATCGAAACTCTCTGTGTCCTCCTCCATCCTAAGGCTTTCACAATCTCAGATTTGGTCTTGATTATTTCCATGAAATCTGATTTTGCCACACTGAGCAAGTTCTGACCAGTGCAAACCTAAAAAAATGGAGATTTTCCTCAGCCCCAGGTGACAGGATACCATGAAATTCCTTGTATGTCTATACACATTTACTAAATATGTGTCTATCTCTAAACAATACGTAGTACCTTACAGAAATATTATCTTTCTGTATGTACCTTCTGCAATTTGCTTTCCTCACTCAATATTATTCTTATGAGATTTATCCCTGTTGATAGGGGTAAATTTATTTTCACTGCTATAGAGCATTCCAGGGCAATTTATATATCTGTTTTGCCATTGATCAGGTACCTTTTAATTGCCAAAGTTTTAATTCTGGTTGCCAGGACACTCCCTTTTCATCTCATGTTGAGCTTACTTTTGTAAAAATCAAAATAAAAAAAAAAAAAAAAAACAGGCTTCCTAACAAGCATATTTAGTACACCAGTGGTCTACAGTGAGTATAAAGTATAAAAAGTAAATTCAAATCTCTCATTCAGTCAAGATCAAGGTTTCTCAGTCTCTACACTATTGATATATTGGAATGGATATTTCTTGGGGTCGGGGGAAGGTGCTATCCCGTGCACTGCAAGATGTTTAGCAATGTATCTGACCTCCATCCACTAAATGCCTTTATCCACTAGATCACTTTCCAAGTTGTGACAACCACCAATGTCTCCAGATATTGACCAATGTCCCCAGTTGAGAACCACTGGTCAAGATGTACTCAGTACCCACTACATGTGAAGCACTTTAATAGGTACTATGGGAAAATAGATGAACAAACACTGGGAAAAAAAAAAAAGGCCATTCATTCAAATATAAATATACTGTGCTAGTTAGGCACTGGGGTTTTGGTGAGTCTTTCTTCTGGGAGTTCACAGTTTATTGAATGGGGCAGGTGAAGGCAGGCAAACCAAAAACATAAATTTACAATACAGTGTGGAAAGTGCAAAGCTGGGGAGATGCTCAGGATATGGGAGAATGCCTCAGAAGGCCATTTACATCAGCCTGATTGGAGAGTGGTCAGTGAAGGGTTCCTGGAAGAGGAAATTGCTTCTCTGAATCTTAAAGGATGAGTAGGAATTAGCTAGACCAAAAAGGTAGAAAGGCATTCCAGGCAGAAGAAGAGCATAAGCAAAAACAGAAAGGCTAGAAACACTGGATATGTGCAAAGGGGGTGCAAGGAAGTTGCTGGAGCATAAGGTGAAAGGAAAAAGTGATGATAGATGAGGCTAAAAGGATGATGTATTAATTTATAAGAAAGTACCAAAAACTGAAGGGAATAAATAACACAAACTTGTTTTCTCACAGTTCTGGAGGCTAGAAATCTGAGATCGAGCTATCTGCAGGGTTCGTTCCTTCTAAGGGATGTGAGGAAAATCTGTTCCATGCCTCTCTCCTAGCTACTGGTGCTGTGCTGGAAATCTCTGGTATTTCTTGACTTGTAGAAGCATCATCCCAATCTCTGTCCTGATCTTCACATGGCATTCTTCTTGTGTATGTGTCTCTGTGTCCAAATTTCCCCTTCTTATGAGGATACCAATCGTGTTGGATTAGGGTCCGCCCTAATGACCTCATCTTAGCTAATTACATATGCTATGACCTTATTTCCAAATTAGCATACATTATTAAGTACTGGGGATTGTAAGTTCAACAGATGAATTTGGGGGCACACAACTCAATCCATAACAGGTAGGTAGGTACTAGAACAACAGAGGCTTTGTGAGTCATGTTAAAGAATTTGAACTTTATCCAGTAGCTAATTACAGCCATTTGAGGAGCCTTGAAATTCCCTACTCCATCATTCTGTGACATCACTCAAATAATTTTTCATCCTTTTGTGACTAAATAATATTCCACTATGTGGATATAATACCACATTTTGTTTATCCACTCAGAAGTTGATGGACAATTGAGATTTTTCCATGTTTTGGCTACTACAAGTAATGCTACCATAAACATTCATGCATGCTGTTTTTGTGATCATATGCTTTCAAAATGCTTGTGTATCTACCTAGGATTGGAACTGCGGATCATGTGGTAACTCTATGTTTAACCTTTTGAGCGATCACCAGACTGCTTTCCAAAGTGACTGCACCATTTTACCTTCCCATCAGCAATATGTGAGGGTTCCAATGTCTCCACATTCTCAATAGCACTTGTTATTATCAGTCTTTTCCATTACAGACATCCCTGTGGGTGGAAATTGGTATCCCATTGTGGTTGTGATTAGCATTTTCCTAATAACTAATACTTTTGAGCAACTTTTCATGTACTTGTTAGCCATTAGTATATCTTCTTTGAAGAAATGTCTATTCAGAACCCTTGTCCATTTTTAATTAGGTTGTCTTTTTGTTGTTGTGTTATAAGAGTTCTTTATATAGTTTATTTATATTCTTGAAAAGAGAGGTGAGTAGGAGGAAAGGAGAAGGACATCCTTAGGAGGGGAATCCTCATGGAGTTGTATGCAGACATAAATAGCAGGTTTTATGGTTTGATTCAAGAGGAGAGTCCAAGTCAGGGGAAAACGTACTAAGTTGTATTGAGGATAGGTCCTTTACGGTTAATGCCAAGTACGTGCTGGTTTGTTCTTTGGAGGTTGGAAATGCAGGGCTGAAAACTTTTAAGACCTATTTTCAAAGATTTATTCTCGTTGGTAATTCATTTTAATAAAAGCATCTTTCAGGGAAAGAAAGCCAATATTTACCAGAACATGAAAGCAAAAATTGGGGCTGCTTGTTACACAAGGCAATGACAATTTTTTAGTTTTATTTTCCTTTTATCCTCTAGCAATGTTTGACACCATTGCCCATGCCTGCCTTATTAAAATCTCCTCTCCTGTGGTTTCTGGACATCATGACCTCCTTGTTCTCCTATCTCTCTGACTTTCTTTCCTAATATTTTGGATTCCACTTTTTCTGCCAATATCTTAACACTGAAGGCTTAAATGTCATATTAATTTATTCATGAAAAATCTGAGAGCACTAACATTTACTACATTTACTAGTGCCTGTTATATGCACTGTTTTTTAGGAGTTAGAAGTATAGCAGTAAAGTCTTGCACACATGCAACTTATAAGTCAGAGAAAAATAATAGCACTAATAGCAAATGCATATAGCACTTACTACTATTCTAAGGTACTAATCTAAGATACACAAACACATGCATGCACACATGCACACACACACACACACACACATTTAGTCCTCACAAAAATCCTATGGTGCAGATACTATTATTACACCCATCTTACAGATAAGGAAACTAAGTCACAGAGAGGTCAAATGGTTAACTCAGTATTTGAAGCCAGATAGTGTGACTTCAGATTCCATAATCTTAACTAGTACTCTATTTTGCTTCTCAGCAATAAATAAATATATATATTATATTTCTCTGTGTGTATATATATATAAAATACATATACACACATACACACAAGATGTATATTTGTATGTATATGGGGTTATGTGTATATTGCTACATATATTTGGAAAAGGATGTTAAATGGGACTTTTTCTGTTGTTTCCCAAAGTTTTGACTGAGGCTTCAAAGTTAAAGACATACATACCAGGGATAGTCACACATTCTAAAGAGGGGTGTTAGACAGATTCCCACAGGACTTGCTAAGAGGTAACCAAACTGGTATTTCAATTACTAATCCCCACCACTCAACTCCAGAATTATTATAAGATATTTCTAGAGATTAATTGAAGCAACAAAGAGGATTTTTTGAAGGGAACTCATTGGAGTAGAAAGCACTATGGTTCCCCTGCTCGAGACAAGCAAAAAAGATCCTAATTAAGCCTTTCGAAGAGGGACTGGCATCTTACCCCCAGGCTGGAGGCTTGCTGCACTACAAAAGTTTTAGCTTTTGTTGCTACTGAAACAGGATGGGTTCACGAGAGGACCTCACATATGTCCTCTAGTACTATGAAAAGATGGAAACTTATACTTGACTTTTACCTAAAATCTGAAGGTGGAAGGCTGGTTTAAATTGCTTGTAATGGCAGAGCAAAGAAAGAGATCTAGACTTCCAAGGAACCATGTTTGCTGCGGACCAGGTAGTTTCTTTTGAGCATAGCTGGCAACTCCCACATAAAAATGAGGATCCCATGAAAAGAAAGTTGTGGGGGCAACAGCCAAGGGGGAAGACGGTCAGATGGTACATTGTTCTTATCAGGGAATGGTGTAGGGAAGAGATCCCTGCTAGCAGGAAGAGGAGTGAGAAGGTCCCTGAATAGACCACGAAAGCACAGTACAAGAAAAGGCAGTATTTGGGCATCTACGTCACAAAGGATATTCATAGCCAGATTACACCAGCACCAGTCAATTCAGCTTCTCACTGTCCCTTTAAGACTCCCCTCTCCTTACCCACCCCACCCCTAAGCCCTGGAGGAGACAGAAGCAGTAGAACAAGTAGGGGAGGAGGTAGAGCAAGAAGAATGAAAGAACACACCAAGACACTTTTCTGACTAGAGATCTGTAGGATTGCCAGTCAAGCTGCACTGGAGGTTGGGGACTGGAGGAGAAGTTTTAAACTGCGTGTGAGATGGAAGTTTTGATTTGACTGAACTTTTAAGTGCCTACAGATTAAACTATTGTAAATATCTGAAAGTAACAAAAAGCAAGTGGGTTAAATACATAACATAATATGGGATATTGAAACGTTACCCAAAAAATCAGAGTAAAGGAATACAGTAATATTTTATATATGTTAGTCAAGCAAAGCCTCTCAAAAGAGGTGACACTAATAAAGTACAGAAGCAAGCCATGGGAATGTCTTTGGCCCTCATCTCTCTTCAGTATACTCATTGTCCTGGGATGATCTTAGAATAGAAGCTTGTAAGATAGACAGGGAGCAGGTCATGAAAGTCTTTCTAAGTTATGTATGTATAAGACTCAATTCTGAGAACCACCGAGAACCGTTGAGTTTCTCCATGATCCGATTTGGATTTGGGGAAGGCCACTTTGGCAGTGGTGTGGAAAACAGATTGGAAGTAGGGTAACTATTCCAATGGCTTCAGTTTCCCTGTACTGACTCTCAATCTTGTATCTCCAACCTACATTTTCTCCTGATCTTCAGACTCATATGTTTAATGGCTACCAGCCATCCCCACCTGAATGATCACAATCACCTCAAATTCAACTTTTCCAAACTTAAACTTCATTTTCCTTACAAATCTTTTCTGTCCCCAGTGTTTTCTATCCCAGTGAATAGCACTACTATCTACCTAGCAGCACAAACCAGAAACTGTTCCCACACCTAACTAGTCCCTAGATCCTATTGTTCTCATCACCTAAGTAGATCTTGAATTCCTTCCTACTGTCACTGCCTTAACTCAGGCCATAATCATCTCTCACCTGAACTACACAAACAGCCTCCTGACTGGTTACCCTACTTCCAGTCTGTTTTCCACACTACTGCCAAAGTAGACTTCCCTAAATCCAAATAAATAGGATCATGGAAAAAATCAATGGCTCTCGGTGGTTCTCAAAATTGAGTCTTATACATGGCTTTGAAAGACTTTCAAGATCTGCTCCCTATCTGCCTTATAAGCTTCTATTCTACCACTCTTTGTCTTGACCATTCTGTTTCTAGGCAACCTGAATGATTTTCACTTTCCTCTAAACACCAAGTTCTCTCATGGCTCTTCCATCCTCCTTTTATCTTCTCCAGGCTAAGCCTTACTTATCCTTTGACTCAGATATGATCTCTTCTGGAAAGCCTTTCCTGTACCCCGCTAGTGTGGGTGCCCCTCCCCTGTGCTCCCATTGTTCCATAACACTCTTTATATATTTCTGACGTAGTACTCATTACACAGTATTTGCATTGTCTTTTCAAGTGGTTGCCTTTACCACTAAAACATGAGCTCTTCGAGAGCAAGATCTATGTGTTATTAACCTCTGTATTCATAAGGCCTGCATATGAAATAGGTTCTCTTTTTAAAATACCAACTGTTCTTCTGCCCAGACTCTTCTTTCCTTCACCCTCCCTTGCCCTTTGAATTCCCAGTCACTCCTAAAGATTCAATTTATCTACCCCTACAGGGTGTTTGTATGCCAAACAACTAGCTGATTTGTTTCTCCTAGGGTTTATTCTCCACCAAAAACAATATTGTTTCCCCCTGCCCAGGGAACATTTGGCAATGTCTGGAGACATTTTTGGTTGTCACAACCAAAAGGAGAAGTGCTACTGGCATCTAGTGGGTGGAGGCCCAGGATACTGTTAAACATCCTATAATGCACAGGACAGCTTCCCACAACAAAGAAGTGTCCGGCCCCAAGCTCAGTAGTTCTGAGGCTAAGAAACTTTGCCCCTTAGCTGTGGTGTACTTTTCAGCCTTGTTTCTCTTGTGCTGAATTACAGCGTTTCCTGTGAAATTCAGTCCTGCATTCCGGAGTCCAAGATAATGACAAGAGGAAAAAGGAGTCATAAAGATAAAATTCTTGTGGGCTGGGGTTTCATTTGGTCTTGCTGAGGAGCAAAACACATTTGTACATATGCTAAAACCCATATTTGGGAAAACATTCACTTACAGAGAGATGGGCCATTTGTAAGATAGGGCTTTAAATTCAGAGAACACTTTAAAGCCACTTTTTTGACTCAAGCTAAGCACACTAGACAAACTCCTGTACAAGTGGAAAAAAAGAGGAAAATAATTATTTGTTGAGCTATTTCTATAATGTATCATCTCTTTTAATCATCACACTAACACTATAAAATTAGGCAGTATTATTATCTCCACTTTACAGATGAGAAAACTGGCTCAGAGAAGTTAGGTAACACATTAATGCTAAATGAAGAAACAGGGACTTAAATCCAATGTCTTTCTATCATACCATGCAAGGATGATTTAGTGTTCAAGGCACAAAAAAATTAAAATATTTTCTAATGCTTGCAACATTTTGTTTGTGCTGTCAAACTTAAAAAAAAAAAAAAAGCAGTTTGGCATTCACTGCAAGTCCAGTTAACCCTTTGTTTCAGTCTCCACACTTGAGTAGGACGCATCTCCCTTTGGTATATTTCCATCTAGGGGCACTGTAGTTCAATAGGATCTTGCCTGGGCTGAGAATCAGAACATGTGAACTTGTTCCAACATATAGGCCTTTCTTTCTTTTTTCTTTTGTTTCTCAGATGGAGTCTTACTCTGTCGCCCGGACTATAGTGCAGTGGCGCTATCTCGGCCCACAGCAAACTCCACCTTCCGGGTTCAAACAATTCACCTGCCTCAGCCTCCCGAGTAGCTGAGATTACAGGCACCCGCTACCGCGCCCGACTAACTTTTGTATTTTTCGTAAAGACGGGGTTTCACCATGTTGGCCAGACTGGTCTCGAATTCCTGACCTCGTGATCCACCCGCCTCGGCCTCCCAAAGTGCTGGGTTTACAGGCATGAGCCACCGCGCCCAGTCACATATAGGCCTATCTAATATGCAACTTCGGGGTCCCTTTTCAGGCCAAGACTCCCCAGCCAAAGGCCCCTAGGATTCAGTCTTCGTTTCTCTTTCCGAAAGTGCTGCCACCCCCTCTATCCTTTTGGGGTGCTGCTCAATAATCTTTTACTCCCATTCTGTGAAGTGGGACATGGTCTCAATGCTCCAGAAGACAATCACAGGAATTCTTCTACTGTAACCAGTTACAGCACTACTAAGCTAGCTTTCCATTATCAGGAGTAACTATTGCTTTGGCCAGATTCAGAGAAAAACATGGACTGTGCAACTTTTCTGTTGTTGTTAGGAATACCATCAAAGACTGCTCTAGCACCATTCATAATGCTTCACAGGAATGGTGGTCATTGTAACAGGAGTGTACATATCTTATAATGTCTCAATTACTCAATTGTCAACAGCTGCCTCAATGCAAAGGGCAGCTTAGGCTGATGCAGCATATAACCAGAACATTGCACACTATAATTTGCATTAAAAGATAGCCTTTCCACCCACTCTGCTTGTATCTACTCTTATATCACAAGCTTCATCTTCAAGGATCTTGAGGTCACATCTCCACTACCTTGCTATTGCCATTCCATTTTTCATAATGCAGCTCAAAATTTCTCTCTTCAGACTTACAAGGAAGAGCTATCTGCAAATCGCTTCATCTGGGTTTAATCCCTGCTTCCTTTTCCTAAAATTTTCTTTATGATTCTTCTTGCACTCTTACTTGACAATCTTAAAACTGTTCTTACCGTGTATCCAAAGGTATGTAAGAACGAGGCTTGACACAAATAAACTGCAATCGGATGTGAAGGCAGTTACTACGGAGCTTCTGCAAATCTGTCAAGCCCTGGCACTCATTTTAAGCAAACAAACAAGTTTACTGAGAGTTCACCCTGCCCAGATACCTTTCTATTTGAAGCTCAGTAAATGTACAACTATCTCACCTCAGCGTGAACTGAAAAGGTACAACAAGATTTCCAAAAGAAAAGTATTTGACAAGCAGAGTTAAAGTGAAAATTAGTATTTTCTTTAAAAAAAATAGGAAGATTGGGTTCCTCTGTGCTCCAAGTCCTATGATTGTTTTTTGACAAATTTTTCACGTTGTTATCTCTTTTGTTAGATCTTCAAAAACGCAGACTCACAAACAGGATATTTTAAAAGTGAAAACCATGGTCTTGAAAAAGAATAGAAAGAACGAGCAAGAAGAATAGTGTCCAAATTCCATCCTTCTGCTGCTACTGCTAACTGTCCAGAAAGGGGAACTGGTAGACAGTTGATGCTTCAATTGCTGTGAAATAGTGAAATAAATAATAATATAGGAGGCCCCTAGGAAGAAAGACTATGCATTGACACCAAATCAGCCAGCGTAGAGTAGCCTCCACTCTGTATGTCTCTTCTGTACAAATTCCTTCTCTCTGGAGGCTATTTTCCCAGCCTAGTTTATAAACATCATGACAAAAGAGTTGGTTATTTGGGGTCAGCATAACACCGGGCAGTGGAAAAGCAAATACAGAGGACAAGATGTTCTACACGTACATAATAGTGTCATTTCTTTTGAGGAGACACAGGAATCAAATAACAGGGATTTTTGGCTCTTCGGATTCTGAAGGAAAACAAAATGACCTTGGCATCTAGCAAATAAGCTCGAATTCAGAAGATTGAAGTTATTACCCAAAATAAGATTAGATTCTGCCCTGTGGGGACACATTTGTATTCCACAGTCAATTTGGGATTAACCTTTTCAGGGCTGGTGGAGAATTAATTGGTTCTTTACTTCTCTCTCTGGACTGCCTCAGGCTCTAGAGGTTTCCATGTATTCCAAAGGAGCTTTGTGCAGGGCAGCCAGCTGTGCAACTGTGACTTATTTACTCATGCTTCTGGCATAGATTCCTCTGAATGTGAGAACTGGAGAAGGCGCCCCTCCCAGAGAGCACACAAGCCCAACCCAGAATAGCAGGACTTAGTGTGGGTGGGGTCCATCCAGTGCATCAATTATGACAGTCCAGAAGGGGACTGATCTGTGAAACCTCCCCAGGTCTGTTTCCTCCTCCACGGTGCTTCTGTTTTCTTCAGTTGCTCCTGCTTTGTCCACACTACCACAGATTGGGCAGTTATGGTAATTCCAAAAGCCCAAGAATTCAAGCTGGCACTGCCTCAGGAACTGTGTGTTTTTAAAAGAAGCATACAAGTTCAATATGCATAGTTTTAAAAAGATATCCATCAAAATGTTAACAGTGATTATTTCTGTGGAGTGGGACTACTGAAAATTTTTGTTTTTCTCTTTGTGGTTTCCTAAATTTTCTGTTTTGATCATGTATTACTTGTGTAGGTTTTTCAATTTTCTTCTTTTAAAAAGGTAAGCTTCGCAAATGAATCATTTGTTATTTCCCCAGTGCTCTATCTCCAAGCACTGTAGAATAGCCCTGAAAGTGTACAGAAAAACACCCAAGTGGGGAGTTTCACTTCCAGCATTATTTTTCTTTAAAATCATGGAAATAAGGCAAAGGATGAAGATATGAACACATGTTATCAGTGGGGCTTCAGCAGAAAAGTAATTCACTCCAAATGGCTCAAATGAAGAGAATTTGTGTAAAACTACTTATAGGAAGTGGTCAGGGTTATAGACCTTGTTACAGAAGAAACAAGGGATAGTGAGGTTTGAGTGGGAAACTGTTACTACCCCTACAGCCAAAGGATAAGCAAAGAAACAAAGTTACCAGAGCCCAGTAAGTGCTGGGTCTATGGAGGAGGAGTTGTCCAGTGGGCACTCTAGTTGTGCAGAAATGCAGCTACTGCCAGGGATGCAGTGCACAGCAGAGAGAGTAGGGAAGAAATATTCCTGACGCCTCGCTCCTTCACTCTCTGATCTCCTATTATTTTTACCCCTTTACCAAACCCAATGCAAGCCAAGTCAAGGGAACCAAGAATATGCAGTCCATAGGAGTAAACCTTCTAAGACATAAAGAGGGACTAGGAAGAGTAAAAAATTGGTGAAGGTAGGAGATAAAGACCATCTAGCAGTCTACTCCTTTTATTTGAAAAACCACTTCATTGTGGAATAATTGACATAAAAATTATACATATTTAATGTCTACAACTTGAAGAGTTTAGAGAAAAGTATGCACACGTGAAAAAATAACCACAATCTATGTCATAAACACATCCATCACCTCCAAAAGTTCCTCCTACTCTCTTCATTTATTATTTTTTATAAGAACACAACATAAGATCTACTCTCTTAGCAAATTTTTAAGTATATAATGCAGTATTGTTAACTGTAGGCACCATGCTGCACAGGAAATGTCTAGGACTTACTCATTTGCATAACTAAAGCCTTCCCATTTCCTAATACCTTCCCATTTCCTCCTCTCCCTAGCCCCCAACAACCACTATTTGACTCTCTGCTTCTATGAGTTTGACTATTTTAGATTCCACATAAGTGGTATCATGTAGTATTTGTTCCTCTATGTCTAGACCATTTTACTTAGTATAATGTCCTCCAGGTTCATCCATGTGTTACAAGTGGTAGAATCCCACTCTTTTTAAAGGCTGAATAATATTCCATTTTATGTATATACAGTAGTCCCCCCTTATCTGTGGTTTTACTTTCCACAGTTTCAGTTATCCCTGGTTAACTGCTGTCCTAGAATATTAAATGAAAAATTTCAGAAATAAACAATTCATAAGTTTCACGTTTTGTGTCATTCATAGTAGTATAAGATCTCACACTGTCCCTCTCAGTCCCACCCGGGATATGAATCATCTCTTTGTCCAGTGTATCCACACTGTATATGCTCTCCACCCGTGAGTCACTTAGGAGCCACCTAGGTTATCAGATCAACAGTGTCAATATCACAGTGCTTGTGTTAAAGGAACCCCTGTTTTGCTTAATAATGGCCCCAAAGCACAAGCATAGGGATGCTGGCAATTCAGATATGCCAAAGAGAAGTTGTAAAGTGTTTGCTTTAAATGAAAAGGTGAAAGTTCCTGACTTAATAAGGAAAAAAAAATCATATGCTGAGGCTGCTAACATCTATAGTAAGAACGAATCTTCTATCCAGAAACTGTGAAGAAGGAAACAGAAATTCGTGCTAGTTTTGCTGTAGCACCTCAAACTGTAAAAGTGATGGCCACAGTGCATGTCAAATGCTTAGTTAAGGTGGAAAAGGCATCAAATTTGTGGGTAGAAGACATCAATAGAAACATGTCCTGGCCAGGCACAGTGGCTCACATCTGTAATCCCAGCACCTTGGGGGGCCTAGGCGGGCGGATCACCTGCGCTCAGGAGTTCAATACCAACCTGGGCAACATGGTGAGACCCAAACTCTATTAAAAACACAAAAATTAGCTGGGCGTGGTGGCGGGCGTCTGTAATCCCAGTTACTCGGGAGGCTGAGGCAGGAGAATCACTTGAACCAGGAGGCGGAGGTTGCAGTGAGCCAAGATCACGCCACTGCATTCCAGCCTGGGAGACAAAGGGAGACTCCACCTCAAAAAAAAAAAAAAAGGAAAAAGAAAAAAAGAAAAAAGAAACATATTCTGACTGGCAGCAATGTATTGCTCCAGAAAGCATTGAGTCTATATAGAAAGACTTAGCAAGAAATTCCCTGAAATGAGCAAGCCATTTACTGTAAGTAAGGGATAGTTATACAGATTCAGGAATAGGTTTGGACTGAAAATATAGAAATTACTGGAGAGGCTGTGTCTGCCAATGAAGAAACTGCTGCCACATGAGTACAGTACAATAAGATATTTTGTGAGAGAGACCACAGTCACATAACTTTTATTACAATACATTATTATAATGGTTCTATTTATTATTGTTGTTGTTAATCCCTTATTGTGCCTAATTTATAAGTTAAACTTTATCATAGGTATGTATGTATAGGAAAAAACATAGCATATAGAGGGTTTGGTACTATCTACAGTTTCAGAGATCCACTGGGGGTCCTGTAAAGTTATCTCCTGAAGATGAGGTAGAGACCACTATACCACGTTTTCTTTATTCGTTTGTCCATCCACGGACATTTAAGTTGCTTCCATGTCTTGTCTATTGTGAATAATGCTGCAATGCAATGAACATGGGAGTGCAGATCCCTTCCAGATCCTGATTTCAGTTCCTTTGGCTATATACCCAGAAGTGGGATTTCTGGATCATCTGGTAGTTCTGTTTTTAATTTTTAAGGAAATTTCATACTATTTTCTATAGTATCTGTACCAATTTACATTTCCATTAACAGCGTTCAAAGGTTCCCTTTTCTCTACATCCTCACCAACACTCGTTTTTGTTTCGTTTGTTTGTTTTTGTTTTGTTTTGTTTTGAGATAGAGTCTCGCTCTCTTGCCCAGGCTGGAGTGCAGTGGCGCAATCTCGGCTCACTACAACCTCTGCCTCCCAAGTTGAAGAGGTTCTCCCACGTCAGCCTCACAAGTAGCTGGGACTACAGGCACGTGTCACCATGACCAGCTAATTTTTGTATTTTTGTAGAGATGGGGTTTCACCATGTTGGCCAGGCTGGTCTCAAACTCCTGACCTCAAGTGATCGGTCTGCCTCAGCCTCCCGAAGTGCTGGGATTACAGATGTGAGCCACTGCACCCAGCAATACATTATCTTTCGGTGTTTTATAATACTCATCCTAACAGGTGTGAGGTGATATCTCATTGTGGTTTTGATTTGCATTTCCCTGATGATTGGTGATATTGAGCACCTTTTCATATATCAGTTGGCCATTTGTATGTCTTCCTTTAATAAACATCTATTTAGTTCCTTTACCCATTTTCTAATTAGGTTGTTTTTGGTATTGAGTTGTATGAGTCCCTTATATATTTTAGATATTAACCCCTTATCAGATGTATGGTTGGCAAATATTTTCCTCCTTTTCACTCCTGCTTGTTTCCTTTGCTGTGCAGAAGCTTTTTAGTTTGATGTAGTCCCACTTGTTTATTTTTGCCTTTGTTGTCTGTGTCCTTGGTGTCTTGTCAAGAAATTGTTGCCAAGATGAACGTCAAAAAACCTTTTTCTCTGTATTTTCTTCCAGGAGTTGTACAGTTTTGGGTTTTATGTTTAATTCTTTAATCCATTTTGAGTTGATTTTTGTGTATAGTGTATGATAAGGGTCCATTTTCATTCTTTTGCGTGAGGGTATCCTATTTTCCCCACAGTTTTGTCACTCAGGAGCCATTCTTGTCCTTGGTTCAAAGGAAGAACTCTCATCTATAATACAGAGGAGACACAAAATTCTATGAGCTACCGTATCATCTGGGGCTGTGTTGATTTAATTACATTCCTATCTGGAACCTAAATTATAATATTAGTCACCATCAGACTGTTCATCAAGGAAGCAATAAGAGGGGAGTGAGAAAAAGAAATAGTTGATTAACATAAAATATGCATAGCTGTTACAGTATCCAATTGCTGAAATGGGGAATGAATTCCCTCATCTCCCTCTCCCTACACACAGGGAATCAGCCCTCTTCAGCATAATATCTTAAATAAACACCCATAGGGCAGTTACCAGGCAAGCTTGTGTTGAGCCTCTTCTGGATCCACACTCTCACCTGCTTCAAGTCCATATAGAGAGTTAGACTCAACAACAGCATGAATTACAAAAGAACAAGGCCTGGCCCAAGAAAGACAGCTTTTATCCCAAAAGAGTCCTAAGACCTCACCAGTCTGTATTGACTGAAGCACAGGAAGCATGTTCAGAAGTGAGTTCTAAGGGTATGAGTGAGACCAAGGAGGAAGAAATATAAGACTTGATAGAGGTGAATTCTTCAGCACACGTGTATTCATCCAGAATTCAAAATTTAAAGTTCAAGCACTAAGATATGTTGTAATGGTATGTTAAATTGGCTAATTAAAACCTGGACCCAGGGATGGCCTGCAGTTATTGAAGTTTAAATGCCTGAACTTCTCTGATGTCCTATGGAATACGGAGTCCAAAGGTTCAGGGTAATGGATATAACGAAATGGATCTATGTACAAACTGTTTAGCTATCCCCCTAGCCATGCCTCCTGGAAACACACAGAGGACACTTCCTTCACCAAGGCATTTAGAAAAAGGCATCAATGTCTTTCCTCTTTCCTCTCATTCCTGGGAAATTTCGTCTGAAAGCCATTAGGTGGAGGCAGAGCAATGGAGGCATCTGAAGGGCAGAATGTTAAGTCTGAGTAGAGTAGAAAGGTGTTGTATAGGGTTATGGAGCTTAAGCAGAGTATGAGGGCACCCATGCATGTATGGAGGGCATCACACATAGGAACAGCCTGAATGGAGTGGCGAAGCCCAAACAGGGAAAGGAGGAACTTCGTGAAGAGGGGTCGCCTGGCTTGGGGTTATAGCACTCAAGTAGGATTAGGAGAGTGTCCACACTACTGGACAGTCCAGCATGAGGAGTCACAGCCAGAGCAGAGGGAGAAGGACATCCCTAAGAAGAGGTGGCTTTAGAGTCTGAAGATGGTGAGGAAAGCATCCACATGGGTTAAAGGGGAATGCCTGATGTGGAGAATCAGAGCCCAAGCAGAGTGAGGAAGGCATCCTTCAAGAATGGAACAGGGTGCTTCTTTTTTTTCTCTCTCTCTTTTTTAAAAATTATACTTTAAGTTCTAGGGTACATGTGCACAACGTGCAGGTTCGTTACATAGTTATACATGTGCCATGTTGGTGTGCCGCACCCATTAACTCATCATTTACATTAGGTATTTCTCCTAATGCTATCCCTCCCCATCCCCCACCCTCTGACAGGCCCCAGGGTGTGATGTTCCCCACCCAGAACAGGGTATTTCAAAGCCTAAGTGAGGTTAAAAGAGTGTCCATAGTGGAGCACAACCCAGCATGCAAAGTCAGCGCTGAGCAGAGTGAGGAAGGCATTCACACAGAGATGCAATCGGGCATGCAGTATCAGAGTCCACGTGGAATGAGAAGGGTGTCTGTGAAGGCAGGCAGACTCATACAGGGCAACAGATTCTGTGCCAGGTGAAGAGTACCTCAGTGAAATGAGGTGGCAGTCTAAAGCAGGGTGTCAGAACCTGAGCAGGGTGAAGAAGGCATACATGCAAGGGTAAGACCTGGAATGGGGTGACAGAGTCCAAGGAGAGTGAGAAACCCTTCTCACTCTCCCATCCATGGATACCCATCCATGAAGGGGAGAGACTTCCTGGTGCAGGGTGTAAGAGCCCAGGTGAGAGGCTCCCTGGTGTGGGGCATCAGAGCCCAAACAGTGTAAGAAAAGCATCCATGTGGGAAGAGGGGCAGCCTGTCATTGAGGGGTCAGAGCCTGAGGAAGAGCAGGGTAAGGAGGGCATCCCTGGAGAGAGATGGCCTGGCGTGGGGTATCAAAACCCGCAGTGCAGTCAAGAGTATATCCACACAGTGGAGGTGAGGTGGGGTGGGGATGGGCGGTGTACAACATCACAGACTGAGTAGGACAGAATCAGAATCCTCACCAAAAACAGTATCCTGGTATGGCACACCAGTAGCCAAGAAGGGTGAGGAAGGCATCCATGCCAAGTAGTGGCCTGGCAATCAGGTGTCAAAGCCAAAGTGGGGTTAGGAGATATCTTCATAGGGGAAGGGGTGGTAAAGACATAGATTAACTACATAGAGGGAGGGGTGTAATAAAATCATTAAGGATAACTGAAGTCATGTTTCTCACTGTCAGAGAAGGGAGTTACCAATATGGTAAGGGAAAAATAATAAAATAAACCTTATGGTATCCGATTGGAGTCAGAGGTCCAATTAGAACTTGTAATTTTAAATAGAAAAATATAGATGTAGGTCAGGCGCAGTGGCTCACGCCTGTAATCCCAGCACTTTGGGAGGCCGAGGTGGCCAGATCACAAGGTCAGGAGGTCGAGACCATCCTGGCTAACACAGTGAAACTCTGTCTCTACTGAAAATACAAAAAAATTAGCCGGGCATGGTGGGGGGGCGCCTGTAGTCCCAGCTGATGGGGAGGCTGAGGCAGGAGAATGGCGTGAACCCAGGAGGCGGAGCTTGCAGTGAGCCGAGATCGTGCCACTGCACTCCAGCCTGGACGACAGAGCCAGACTCTGTCTAAAAAATAAATAAATAAATAATGATAATAATAATATAGCTAGATAGACAGATAGATATATATATACACACACACACACGTATATATATGTCCTAGCTCTATCTGCTGAGATAGCCTGGGATTAATGACATCCCAATAGCAACAATCACATTTAGCATACCAGATCCCAGTTTCTAAATACCATTCTTGGCTAAAAGAAGCCAGAGGTCCTTGGAGAAATGACTGATTACAGAGCTGGGACAGAAAATGATAAGATGAGCCTGGAACACCCCTTTGAGCTAGAAAGCAAGGAAGTGCTCAAGAATGACTGAAGGCATGTCAAAAGAACATATAAACCAGCTTAAAGTGACTTCCATTGGGCAAGTTAGTGACAATTTGAGGATCAGACTAACGATAGTAACACGTTATTGAATAAAATAAGAAACAATGAGTCTATACTGGTACAGATACTGCTTGACTTACCATGGGTTTACACTCCGGTAAACCCATTGTACATTGAAAATATCATGGGTCAAAAATACATTTAATACACTGAATCTAGCAAAATCATAGCTTAGCCTAGCCTACTTTAAATGTGCTCAGAACACTTACACTAGCCTATAGTTGGGCAAAATCATGTAACACAAAGCCTGTTTTATAATAAAGTGTTGTACACAAAAGTGTTGTACACAATTGGGCATTTTGTAGACACAATAAGATGTGAAAACACAAAACACAATATCCAAGTAATGTTGTCAACACAGTCTACTATAAAATTTTGGTTGTTATGAGAGTGGCTTAAAAACTTCCGTCCCTACTTTTCAAGAGTGCCGTTGATTCTGAATCTGAAAGCCCACCTCTGCTCTAAAATACACACAAGCACAGACGTTAAACCTGGATACTATATAATAAAGAGGGATGTAACTCCATTGAATTGGATACAAGGATCAGAATGGAAAGATGGAAAGAAACTCATGATGAAGTTGCACCCGGTTTTTGTATATTTATCAAACTTCTGCTGAGAATAGTGTCTGATTGCACGACTTTTAAGCAAAGTTGGGTGTTATTGGGTGAAAATGGCCCAGCTCCTGGGAGCACAGAGCGGCAAAGGGCTGGTCCTCTTGCTCTAGTCTCTTTGCTGTCTGGTGTAGCTCTTCTGCTGCTCCCATCTGCACTAATTGACCCAAAATGTGGGTGTTTCCTGCTACACAAAAGCCAAAAGCTTTCACGTAGATTTTAGGTTCACTAAAGGGTGCCCACAAAATAGAGATGAATTTTAACTTAAATTTTAAGCTTGAAGATTAGGTACTATCTATGAAATTACACTTTTTTTTTTTTTTTTTTTTTAAGGTAGAGATGTGTGTGTGTGTGTGTGGGTATTAAAAATGTGTTGTTGGTTTCCAAAAAGGAACACTGGAAAATAAATTTTGAATGTTTGTGTTCTCAGAATTAGGTTGACAGTCCTTTGCTGACATGGCTTTGCTTTGTGTAATATACATGGGATCTCAATCTTCGGGGTGTGGTGAATAGCGAATCATCTCAAATCCTTGAGCACTCAGTCTAGTGAAGATGTTGTCATTATGTACAATAAATAACTAGTTTAATTAACTATGTGATGTTAACTATTAATAAATTTTAACATTTTCCAAAATAAAAAAAAAAATAAAAAATAAAAAAAAATAAAATAAAATTTTGGTTGTTTACCCTCATGATCTCATGGCTGACTGGGAACTGCCATAGTCGAGCATCGCAGGAGAGTACTATACTGCATATCGTTAGCCTGGAAAAAGATTAAAATTCAAAATATGAAGTACAGTTTCTACTAACTGCATATTGCTTTCACATCACTGTCAAACATCATAAGTCGGGGACCGTCTGCATGTGTATATATAGCCACAAATGTATTCTTAACAAAATAGGGAGGAAATACTCATGACAATTATAATCTGTGTTTCTGTAACTGGTCTTGTGGTCGTAGCTGGTATTTATAACTATGTTCTACTCCCATTCTATATTCCCTTTGCCTTCAAAAAGCACCTTAGTTGGTTGTGGTTCTTTAATTGGCATGGTGACCCAAACATTTATTTGAAGGGTGTGGGTCATTTGTGCTCCTACCTGAATTGGGTTGTTGCAGTTTCCCCTTAACCTCAGCCAGAAGGCATGCTAACACTAAGATGCCCTAAGGGATCCCTTGTATTCTAAACATACTCTTTCTTACCTCCTTTGTAGAGAACTAATCCAATTTCCCCTTGGTAGTCTGGATCAGTCACCCCAGCTAACACCATAACTCTCTTCTTAGCCTGTTGACTCAGAGTTATGAGGGCCCGAAGTGGCCAGGTGGCAGTTTTAATTTCCAGTTCAGTGGAATCATTGTTATGTCTCCTGGTGGAAGCATTTCTCCCTCTGGAACTAAGACCTCCAGGCCAGCAGAGCATAAAGTCATAGGAACAAGAAGCAAAAATTTTGCTTGTGGGTCACTACAGGTAATGATAAGCGGTGTCATTCCTATGTCCACCTCTTGATTCCTGGACCTGTGCATAATTACGGGAGATACAGTACTGTATATTAGACACTGATTAAGAGCAGAAACAGCCTTCCAAAGAACCTTGCCCAGCCCTGCAAAGTACTGTCATCTACCTGCTACTGTAACTGTGTCTGCAAAAGGCCATTCCATACCACACAGCAATTAAAAAAGAACAAAATGGTACCGTTTGCAGCAACATGGATGCATCTAGAGGCACAAATATCTTCACAGTTTTTGCTAGTTCAGATGTCCATCCACATACCTCTTCCCCGTATTTCTTTGTCATCAGTTTCCCAATCATGTTCCTTCCAAATCCCTGACTATGTAGCCAATCCACTGGCCACGTTCCATGAATTGGTCTATAATTACATGTCTGGTTCTTTCTCTTTTCAAGCAAAGTGAAAAGCCAGGTGTACTACTTGGTGTTCTGTCCACCAGGAGGATTTTCCTTCACCATAGTTCTTTAGGGATGTCCCAGAAAGGGGCTGTAGTGCTGTAGCTGTCCACTTTCTGGTGGAGCCTTCATATCATGAAGAACTATCTAAACCAGGCCCAAGTCTTCTCTTCCTCTGTCAACTGATCAAGATATCTGCAAACTAAGTTATGACATAGGGCTAGAGGGCTGATATACCCCTTCACAGGCAGAACAGTGAAGGTGTATTACTGGCCTTTTCAGCTGAAAGCAAACTGCTTCTGATGGGCCTTATGGATAGGGATGCAGAAAAAGGCATTTGCCAGGTCAATAGCTGCATACCAGGTACCAGAAGATGTGTTAATTTGCTCAAGCAATGAAACCACATCTGGTACAGCAGCTGCAATTGGAGTCACCACTTGATTAAGCTTACAATAATCCACTGTCATTCTCCAAGATCTATCTGTCTTCTACACAGGCCAAATAGGAGAGTTGAGTAGGTATGTGGTAGGAATCACCACCTTTGCATCTTTCAAGTACTTGATGGTGGTACTAATTTCTGCAATTCCCCCAGAAATGAAGTATTGCATTTGATTTACTATTTTCCTAAGTAGAATGCGTCTAATGGCTTCCATTTGACCTTTCCCACCATAATATCCCACTCTCCATAGTAAGGGAACCATTGTGGGAATTCTGCCAGCTGCTAAGTATGTCAATTCCAATTATGCACCTTGGAACTAGGGAAATAACTGCAGGATGTATTTGGGGTCCCAGTGAACCCACTGTGAGTTGGACTTAAGCTAAAACTCCATTGGTAACCTGACCTCCATAAGCTCCTACTCTGAGTGTACGGCCATAGTGATGTTCCAGGTCTCCTGGAATCAATGTCAGTTTAGAACAAGTACTCCCTGAAAGATCTGATTTTTCCCTCCAATGCACAGTTACTCCTGTAAAAGGCCACAGATCCCCTTGGAGAAGGCTGGGACAAAGATTAACAGTATACATTTTCGGACAACTCGGTAGTGGCCACTGCGCAGACCAGACTTCGCTCGTTTTCGTGCGCCTCGCTCCGCTTTTCCTCCGCAACCATGTTTGACAAACCCGATATGACTGAGATCGAGAAATTCGATAAGTCGGAACTGAAGAAGACAGAGATGCAAGAGAAAAATCCACTGCCTTCCAAAGAAACGATTGAACAGGAGAAGCAAGCAGGCAAATCGTAATGAGGCGTGTGCCGCCAATATGCACTGTACATTCCACAAGCATTGCCTTCTTGTTTTACTTCTTTTAGCTGTTTAACTTTGTAAGATGCAAAGAAGTTGGATCAAGTTTAAATGACTGTGCTGCCCCTTTCACATTAAAGAACTACTGACAACGAAGGCCGCGCCTGCCTCTCCCATCTGTCTATCTGGCTGGCAAGGAAGGAAAGAACTTGCATGTTGGTGAAGGAAGAAGTGGGGTGGAAGAAGTAGGGGTGGGACGACAGTGAAATCTAGAGTAAAACCAAGCTGGTCCAAGGTGTCCTGCAGGCTGTAATGCAGTTTAATCAGAGTGCCATTTTTTTGTTGTTGTTCAAATGATTTTAATTATCAGAATGCACAATTTTTTAAATATGCAAATAAAAAGTTTAAAAAAACAAACAAAAAAAAAAACCAAAAAAACCCCACCAGTATACATTTTCAGTAGTGTACTAGGGTTTTTCCCTGAGGAGACCCAGCCTCCCCTTCATTCAAGGGATTCTGGGTTTGTAAACTGGCTCAAGTCTGAGAATTGATTGAGGGACCATGATTCTCTGCTTTTATGATTTGGGTTAGACTTTTATTGATTTGACCTGGAGGTTTTCTGCTCACACAGATTAAATAAAAATTTAGTATGCTACCCCAGTATTACCCTAATACCAAAACCAGGAAAGGACATAATAAAAAAAGAAAATTCCATACCAATATCTTTGATGAACATAAATGCAAAAATCCTCAACAAAATATTAGCTAACTGAATTTGACAACCTATCAAAAAAATAATACACCATGGTCAAGTGGGTTTCATACCAGGGTTGGTTTAACATATGCAAGTCAATAAATGTGATACAGCACATAAACAGAAGTAAAAACAAAAATCTTATGATCATATCAATAGATGCAGAAAAACCATTTGACAAAATCCAGTATCCCTTTGTGACTAAAACCCTCAGCAAAATTGGCATAGAAGGGACATACCTTAAGGTAATAAAAACCATCTATGACAAACCGACAGCCAACATACTGAATGGGAAAAAGTTAAAAGCATTCTCCATGAGAACTGGAACAAGACAAGGATGGCCACTTTCACCACTTCTATTCAACATATTACTGGAAGCCCTAGCCAGATCAATAAGACAAGAGAAAGAAATAAAGGGCATCCAAATTGGTAATGAGGAAGTCAAACTGTCACTGTTTGCCGATGCTGATTGTATACCTTGAAAACCCTAAAGACTCATCCAAAAAGCTCCTAGATCTGATAATTAAATTCAGTAAAGTTTCAGGATACAAAATAAATGTACACAAATCAGAAGCACTGCTACACACCAACAGTGACCAAGCTGAGAATCAAATCAAGAACTCAACCCATTTTACAACAGCTACACACACACACGCACAAGTTGGAATATACCTAACCAAAGATGTTAAATATCTCTACAAGGAAAACTAGAAAACACTAGGCCAGGCGTGGTGGCTCACACCTGTAATCCCAGCACTTTGGGAGGCTGAGGTGGGTGGATCATGAGGTCAGGAGATCGAGACCATCCTGGCTAACACAGTGAAACCCCATCTCTACCAAAAATACAAAAAATTAGCCAGGCATGGTGGTGGGCGCCTGTAGTCCCAGCTACCTGGGAGGCTGAGTCAGGAGAATGGCATGAACCTGGGAGGCGGAGGTTGCAGTAAGCCGAGATCATGCCACTGCACTCCAGCCTGGGTGACAGAGCGAGACTCCGTCTCAAAAAAAAAACAAGAAAGAAAGAAAACACTGCTGAAAGAAATCACAGGTGACACAAATGAGTGGAAACACATCCCATGCTTATGGATGGGTAGAATCAATATTGTGAAAATGACCTTACTGCCAAAGGCAATTTATAAATTCATTGGAATTCCCATCAAAATACCATCATCATTCTTCACAAAATCAGAAAAAAAAAATTGTAAAATTCATATGGAACAAAAAAGAGCCCACATAACCAAAGCAAGACTAAACAAAAAGAATAAATCTGGAGGGATCACATTACCCAACTTCAAACTATACTATAAGGCTATAGTTACCAAAACAGCATGGTAGTGGTATAAAAAAAGGCACTTGGACCAATGGAACAGAATAGAGAACCCAGAAATAAAGCCAAATACTTAACAGCCAACTGATCTTTGACAAAGCAAACAAAAACATAAAGTGGGGAAAGGACATCTCCACATTCAACAAATGGTTCTGAGATAATTGGCAAGCCACATGTAGAAGAATAAAACTGGATTCTCATCTATCACCTTATGCAAAACTCAACTCAAGATGGATCAAAGACTTAAATCTAAGACCTGAAACCATAAAAATTCTAGAAAATAACATTGAAAAAAATCTTTCTAGACATTGGCTTAGGCAAATACTTCATGACCAAGAACCCCAAAGCAAACACAACAAAAACAAAGATAAATAGATAGGACTTAATTAAATGAAAAAAGGCTACTTCACAGCAAAAAAAATAATCAGCAAAGTAAACAGACATCCCACAGAGTGGGAGAAAATATTTGCAAACTATGCAACCATTAGACGAAGGATTAATGTCCGGAATCTACAAGGAACTCAAACAAATCAGCAAGAAAAAAAAACAAATAATTCCATTAAAAACTGGGCTAAGGACAGGAATAGACAATTCTCTAAAGCAGATATACAAATGGCCAACAAATATATGAAAAAATGCTCAATATCACTAATTATCAGATAAATTCAAATCAAAACCACAATTCAATACCACCTTAGTCCTGCAAGAATGGCCATAATTAAAAAATAAAAAGATGTTGATGTAGATATGGTAAAAAGGGAAAACTTTTACACTGCTGGTGGTAATATAAACTAGTACAGCCACTATGGAAAACAGTATGGAGATTACTTAAAGAACTAAAAGTAGAACTACCATTTGATCCAGCAATCCCACTTTTCCTTTGGGTAGAGGAAAATAAGTCATTATATATAAAAACAAACAAACAAAAAAACACTTGCACATGCATGTTTACAGCAGAACAATTCACAATTGCAAAAATATGGCGCCAGCCTAAATGCTCATCAACCAACGAGTGAATGAAGACAATGTGGTATATATATACCACGGAATACTACTCAGTCATAAAAAGGAATGAAATAATGGCATTCGCAGCAACCTGGATAGAGTTGGAGACGATTATTCTAAGTCAAGTAACTCAGGAATGGAAAACTGAAGATCATATGTTCTCACTTACAAGTGGGAGCTAAGCTATGGGGATGCAAAGGCATAAGAATGATATAATGGGCCAGGCGTGGTGGCTCACACCTGTAATCCCACCACTTTGGGAGGGTGAGGCAAGTGGATGACTTGAGGTTAGGAGTTCAAGACCAGCCTGGCCAACATGGTGAAACCCCGTCTCTATTTTTTAAATATGAAAAATTAGCCAGCATGGTGGCACAGGCCTGTAATCCCAGCTGCTTGGGAGGCTGAGGCAGGAGAATTGCTTGAACCCAGGAGGTGGAGGTTGCAGTGAGCCAAGATTGTACCACTGCACTCCAGCCTGGGTGACAAAGCAAGACTCTGTCTCAAAAATAAATAAATAAATAAATAAATAAATAAATAAATAAATAAATAAAACGATATAATGGACTCTGGAAACTTGGTGGGAAAAGTGAGAGGTAAGGGATTCAAGACTACACATTGGGGGCAGTGTACGCTGCTCAGGTGATGGGTGCACCAAAATCTCAGAAATCACACCTAAAGAACTTATCCATGTAACCAAGCACCACTTGTTCCCGAAAAACTATTGAAATAGTAATAATAATAAAAATAATTTTAAAAAAGAATGTAGTAGGCTTCCCATCTATTTCACTTCTAAGAACACCATGATTAATTGACCAATGCTGTAGTCTACACAAGTCAGAGTATTCTGATGGTTGCTCTGATTCTGCTGTTCACCATAACTATGCTCACCACACCTTTGGCAGTTGAGTGCTGCCACTTGGCCCATGCTACCCTGGGATCCAGTTACTCCCACGACATTTAATTTTACCAGTTGAGTCACTGTGGTTCCTACTGCAAGGTCTGGCCTACAGAGAAGAACAATCACAGAGCTTTTCAAGGATGTTGGGGCTCCACTTGGAAATCTATTTCTTAAAGTATTGGCAAAGGTTATGTCATCTGAACTCTCCCAAAGTGGGTGAGTAGGTCTTAAATGGCAAATCTACCCTAATTACATTCCAATCTCCTTAAGCCTCTGAAGTTCTTCCTGTATGTTAAATCAAGAGATAATAGGCATCTCCAACTTACACACCATGAGTCATCTTTTGATCCATCTTTCAGCTAAACAACCAAACTGTCAAGAGTCCTAACTCCCTGAGTTGCAACATTAAATGAAGGCTCTCTTCTTAGTAGGTCAATGTCAATAAATTCATTCTGATCCAACTTTATGTTCCTTCCATTACTATACCAAACCCTCAATATCTATTCCAACCCATGTTCCCCAGATTTCTTCTTGTATAAATTGGAAATTTTTCAAGTGGTTCTTTTGGAATGCAGTGCACCTCCTCATGGGTCACACTTTGTACCTCACCTTTAGGGGCCTGCTGGGGCTTCAGTCTAGTTATAAGTCTAGAAACAAAGAGGGGTGGTGGGGGATAGGTCTGGAGAAAAATCTGAATTGTCTTGCTTGACAACTGCCTTAGGGAATGCCATTACCATTTCCTCAGGCAGTGCAAAGTTAATCCCCTCAGACAGAGGTGGAAAGGCAGATGCTGCTGTGGGTGGGGAAGGCTGCTAACATTAAGGTTGGGATGCCACTGCTGCTAGGGGTGAAGAAACAACTTCCACTGGCATAAAAGACTCATCCAAATTTAGGAGCTCAATGTCCCCAGCTTCATCAGAGTCTTCCCACACGTCCACATCCAAACCTATAGGATCCCATTCTTTCCCAATCAATGTTCTCACTTTAACAGTAAATACTCTGCAAGACTGGGAGTTCAACTTTTACTGTAATTCAATTATATAATGAAACTTTGTGTTTGGTTTTTAGCAATTTTATCCCTGTGGCTACAGGACATAAGATTCTCCCTCAGGATACACCTAGAAACTCTTAGGTCACATATGCATTGCTTGAGCCTAGAATTTGAATCTCTGAGCTCATCCTTTTCTTTCATCACTTTATCCAGTGACATTAGGAGCAACCAACTGATATCATTATATTCCTTAGTTTTCCACAAATGTTTGAAAGTATCGTACATAGAGAGTCACTGAGTTCTTTACCCTCTTGTAAGTGGTTAATCAGGTGTATCCAATGCAGACATTTCCCTTATCTCTATAAACAGTTCACATCATGGGCTATCAGTGCTTTCTGTACTATTGGGAAATAGACATTTTAGCATTTTTAAGTCTAATCAGATTAAAAAGCCAATTCCCAAAACCCCAAAACCAATTCAGGAGACTGATCCTTAAAATTCTCTTCCTCTAGAACCACTCTTGGTATGAAAATCTATATTAGTCAGAGTTCTCCAAAGAAACCAAACTAATAGAATGGATGGATAGATAGATCATAGATAGATAGCTAGATAGATGATTGATTGATAGAGAGAGAGAGAGAGAGAGATAGATAGATAGATAGATAGATAGATAGATAGATAGATAGATAGATAGATAGATAGATAGATAGATAGATAAGAGGAGAGGAGATTTAATAGGGGAATTGGCTCATATTATTACAGAGGCTGAGAAGTCCCACAACATGCTGCCTGTAAGCTGGAAAACCAGGGAAGCTGGCAGTTTAGCTTAGTCCAAGTCTGAAGGTTTGAGGACCAGGGGAGCCAATGTAACTCTCAGACTGAGGCCAAAAGTCCGAGAACACAGAGAACCACTGGTACAAGTCCAAGAGTCCGAAGACTAGAGAATCTGGAGTTCTGATGTTCAAGGGCAAAAGAAGATGGGCATCCCAGCTCCGGAAGACAGAGCGAGCGAGCAAGTTCACATTTCCTCTGTTGTTGTTGTTCTATCTGAGTCCTCAGATGACTGGATGACACCTCTCCATAATGGATAAGGACAGATCTTCCTTATTCAGTCCACTGATTCAAGTGTCAATCTTTTCCTGAAACATCCTCACAGACAAATCCAGAAATAATGCTCTACCAGCTATCTGGGTATTCTTTAATCCAGTCAAGTTGACACCTAAAATTAACCATCACAATATGTCAACAGCACTTAATAAGCTGACTATTCGATTTCTAGTTACCCGGTGATCAATTAGCCATTGCCACAGATTCTTGTGGGTCAAAACATTCAGATTACCATTCTGTTCCTGCGTACTACTGTGATAATGGTCCCTATCTTGTCCACCTGACCTTTACCACTTTGGGATCCCATTGTTTCTATTTGAGGTCAGGGGACCGAATTGTATTACAGTATCCCTCACCATTATTTCTGGCCTTTAGAATATAGCCACCATTGAGCTTATCAAGGATGCAGGTGCTCCACTTACCAATGCATATTTTTATTAATTTTTTTTTATTTTGAAGCAATTACAAGTATACAGAAAACTTATGGAAAAGTGGTAAATACAAATGACACTTTTTTCTGGAACCTTTTTAGAATAAATTGCCAACCTGCTGCTCATTCACCTCCAAATACTTAAGTGTGTATTTCCTCAGATATTTAAGTGTGTATTTCTGACAAACAAGGACTTTCTCCCATATAATCACAAGTCAATCATCAGTATCAGCAAATTAACACTGCTACATTATTGCCATCTAATCCTCAGACCCCATTCAAGTTGTGACAATTGCCCATCAGAGTAAAAGGATTCAAGACAGAATCATAGGTTGCATTAAGTTGTAACGTACCTTTAGTCCCCTTTAGTCTGGAATGTTTCCTCAGTCTTTCCTTAACTTTTATAATCTTGAAACTTGTGAAGATTACAGTTATTTTGGAGACTGACCCTGAATTTGGATTATTCTAATATTTCTTCATGATTAGATTCATGTTATATATCTCTGGTGGCTTTAATATTTGTCAACAAGTTAGGCTGAACTGCATTTTCCAGAATTCCCTTTTCTCTATGCTTCTTGTTAGGGTGGGCCACAAAAGATTCCTGTGAGACATTTGGAGGATGGAAGTGAAGCAATAGCCGTTTTGCAGCTCACACATTTGCTGCTTATCTGCTGGCTCACCTTCTTTGTGTGGAGCACATCTGGGCCTACAAATGCTCCACCTTCTCTTAGGTCCTCCTTCAACTCCTTCCACTCCTGAGCCAGGTATGTGTTTAACTCCCAGGTGAAAGGCCTGGCTTCTGCAGGATCTCCACACCACTAAGATCAGAGGCAACAATAATTGCCAGCTTGGGCTTGAGTGTTGCAGCTTGTCTTTGTTCTCCCCACTTTACGTTTATCTTCCCCTTCCAATTGCCTGACCTGTGAACTTCAAGCTCCATCATCAGACATGAGAACAACAGGTTTGCATAGACTGCTTAATCATTTCCCACAATAGTAGATGATCAAATCTCTGTAACAAATTCCTTGAGACTTTGCTTCTCTCATGGAACCCTGACTAATAGAGCATGTGTTTTAGGCTGTTCTTGTGTTGCTATAAAGAAATACCTAGGGCTTTGTAATTTGGAAGAGAGGTTTAATTGGCTCACAGTTCTGTGGACAGTACATATAGCATGGTGCCAGCATCTGCCTCTGGTGAGGGCCTCAGGAAGCTTACAATCATGGTGGAAGGCAAAGGGGGAGCAGGCGTCCCACATGGTGAGAGTGGGAGCAAGAGAGAGAGGTGGGTGGTGCCTCATACTTTTAAACAACCAGATCTCATGTGAACTCAGAGCAAGAACTCATTCATTACCAAGAAGATGGTGCTAAACCATTTATAAGGGATCTGCCCCAATGATCCAAACACCTCTCACCAGGCCCCACTTAAAACACTGGGGATTACATTTTATTTTTTTTTATTTATTTTTTTTTATTATTTTTTTTATTTTTTGAGACGGAGTCTCGCTCTGTTGCCCGGGCTGGAGTGCAGTGGCCGGATCTCAGCTCACTGCAAGCTCCGCCTCCCGGGTTCACGCCATTCTCCGGCCTCAGCCTCCCGAGTAGCTGGGACTACAGACGCCCGCCACCTCGCCCGGCTAGTTCTTTGTATTTCTTAATAGAGATGGGGTTTCACCATGTTAGCCAGGATGGTCTCGATCTCCTGACCTCGTGATCCGCCCGTCTCGGCCTCCCAAAGTGCTGGGATTACAGGCTTGAGCCACCGCGCCCGGCCTGGGATTACATTTTAACATGAGATTTGGAGAAGATAAATATCCAAACCATATCAGCATCTTTGACAGAAACATCACAGAAGCAATGCTACATCCTTCTTTATCATATCCTATCAGGTGGTGAATAATTTCTATTTGTCTCATTATTAATGGTGTCCGCTTTTATCACTTGATTAAGGTGATATCTGCCAAGCTTCTCCACTGTAAGGTTACTCTTTTTATCTTTTGTAATTGATAAGTATTTTGTAAGCAAATACCTAGAAACTTTAAATAATCATTTCTCATCAAAATTTGTTTATTTGCTTATATGTACACCTTATGTTCCTAGTTTGCTGACAGCTTTTATCATAGAAAGATGTTGAATTTAATGAAATGTTTGTTCTACATTGCTTAATATAATCATGTGATTTTTCACTTTTAGTTTGTGATGTGGTAGATTATACTGAGTAATTAAATATTGAACCAGTATTGAATTCCTGGGACAAATCCCATGTGATCATAATGTATTATAATTTTTACATATTGATGGGTGGAATTTGCCAATATTTTGTTTAGGATTTTCATGTCTATGTTCATGGAGGATATTGATCTACAGTTTTCTCTTTTGTACTGTCTTTACCTAGTCTTGATATCAGGGTAGTGCTGGCCTTATAAAAAGAGTTGGGATTTGTTCTCTTCACTTCTATTTTCCAGAAGAGATTGTGTAGAATTGGTGTTATTGCTTCTTTAAATGTTTAGTAGAATTAGGTGTGCTATGGTTTGGATGTAGTGTGTCCCTACCAAAACTCATGTTAAAATTAAATTGCCAATGTTGGGAGGTGGAACCTTTAAGAGATGATTAGGTCAATAAGATGGATTAATTTCTTTCTCATGAGACTAAGTTAGTTCTCCTGAGACTGGATTAGTTTTCATGGGACTGGGTTAGCTCTCACAAGAGCAGGTTGTTATAAAGTAAGGTTGTACCTAATATTTTGTCCCTTTTGCATGCCTTCTTCCCCTTCCACTTCATGTGGATCGAGTCCAGGAAAGCTATGGGGGCAGGGCTGCCTGACACTAGAGGCCCAAACCTCTAGTGTGTCCAGGAGGTGGCATGTGGAGTGAAAGATTATTTTGGAGCTTTAAAGTTTACAGTCTGCTCTGCTGAGTTTCAGACTTGCTTTGGGCCAGTTACTTCTTTCTTTCTGCCTATCTCTTTCTTTGGGAATGGGAATGTTTTCCCCATGCCTGTCCCACCATTATATCTTGGAAGTAGATAAGTTGTTTTTTATTTTACAGGCTCACAGCTGGAATTTGCCTTGAGTCTCAGATGAGGTTTTAAATTTTTGAGTTGGTACTGGAATGAGTTAACACTTTGGGACTATTGGAATGGAATGATTGTGTTTTGTATTTGAGAAGGACATGAGTTTTGGGGGTCCAAAGGCAGAATGCTATGGTTTGGATGTGGTTTGTTCCTGCCAAAACTCAAGTTGAAATTTAATTGTCAATGTAAACAGTGTTGGGAGATGAAGCCATTAGAGGTGACTAGGTTAATAAGATGGATTAATGTCTATCTCACAAGACTTAGTTAGTTCTTCTGAGACTGGATTAGTTCTTGAGGGACTAGTTCTCACAAGAGTGGGTTGTTATAAAGTGAAGTCATGCCTTAGATGTTATCCCTTTGGCATACCCACTTCCCCTTCCACTTCTTTGACAATTTATAACCCAGTATGAGGCCCTCACAAGAAGCTAACCAGATGTGGTTGCCAGATCCTACACTTCCCAGCCTCCAGAACCATGAGCCAAAATAAACCTCTTTTCTTTATAGATTACTCAGTCTCAGGTATTTTGTTATAGCAACAGAAAATGAATTAACACCAGTGAAACCATTTGAGCCTGGAGATTTCTTTTCTTGGAATGTTTTCAACTGATAATTCAATTTACTTGACAGCTATAAGACAAATCAGGTTATTTATTTCATTTTGGATGATTTGTGGTAGTATGCAGTTTTTGAGGAATTAGTCAATTTGTTTTAAGTTGTAAAATGTATGTGTGTATTATTTTTCAGAGTATTTCATTATTATCCTTTTAATATTTGAAGGTCTATAGTGACATCTACTCTTTCTTTCTTAATATTAGTAATTTGTGTCCTCTTTGTTTCTTTGTCAGTCATGACAGAGGTTTATTAAATGTATTGATCACTTCAAAGAACTAGAATGTGGTTTCTTTGGTGTGTACATTGTTTTCTATATTTAATTTCATTTGTTTCTGTTCTTATCTTTATTATTTTCTTCATTTTGTTTGCTTTAGGTTTGTTTTACATTTGTTTTTCTAGTTTCTTAAGGTAGAAGCTTAGATTATTGCTTTGAGATCTTTCCTCTTTAATAATATAAACATTTAATGCTATAAATATCACTTTCAGCACTGCTTTAACTGCATACCACATATTTTGATATGTTGTACTTTCACTTTTATTCAGTTCACAATATTTTATAATTACTCTTGAGAATTCTTCTTTGATCCATAGATTATTTAGAAATGTGTTAATTTTCAAGTGGTAGGATGTTTCCTTGTTATCATTCTGCTTTTGACATCTAGTTTGATTTCATTATGGTCAGAGAACACACTGTGAATGATGTCTTATTAATATGTACATATTTATGGGGTACATGTGATATTTTGATACATGCATACAATGTACAATGAGCAAATCAGGGTAATTAGAATATCTATCATCTTAAACATTTATCATTTCTTTGTAATGGGAACATTTCAAATCTTCTCCTCTAGCTCTTTTGAAATACACAATAATTTGTTGTTACCTGTAGTCACTACTTTGCTATCAAACACAACTTATTCATTCTAACTGTATTTCTGTACCCATTAAACAACTACTGTTCATCTGCCCCCACCCTTCCTAGCCTCTGATTACCATCATTCTACTCTCTACCTCCATGAAATGAAATTTTTTAGTTTCCACATATGAGTGAGAAAATGAGTCATTTGTCTTTGTGTGCCTGGCTTATTTCACTTAACATAATGACCTCCAGTTCTATCCATGTTGCTGCAAATCGCAGAATTTCATTCTCTCTTATAGTTGAATAGTATTTAGTATTCCATTGTGTATATATATCACATTTTCTGTATCCACTCATCCATAGATGGACACTTAAATTGATGTTATATCTTGGCTATTGTGAATAGTGCTGTAATAAACAAGGACATGCAGATTGCTTTTTGATTTACTGATTTCCTTTCTTTTGGCTACATACTCAGTAGTGGGATTGCTGGATCATATGGTAGATTTATTTTTAGTTTTTTGAGGAAACTTTACACTGTTTTCTATAGTGGCTGTACTTCCACCAGCAGTGTAATAGCAGTACCATTTGTCTGCATTCTTGCCAAAATCTGTTATTTTTTGTCTTTTTCATAGCCATTTTAACTAGGATGAGATGATATTTCACTGTGGCTTTATTTGCATTTCTCTGATGATTAGTGATGCTGAGCATTATTTCATAAGCCTGCTGGCCATTCATATGTTTTCTTTTGAGAAATGTCGGTTTAGATCCTGTGCCCATTTTTAATCAAATTATTTGTGCCTTCACAATAATTTTGCTATTGATTTGAGTTTCTTACATATATTCTGGTAATTAAACCCTTGTTGGATGGATACTTTGCAAGTATTTTCTCACATTCTGTAAGTGTCTATTAGTTCTGTTTATTGTTTCATTTGCTGTACAGAAGTGTTTTAGCTTCATGTAATCCCATTTGTCTATTTTTACTTTTGTTGTCTGTGCTGTTGAGGTCTTACCTAAAAATCATTGCTCAGACCAATGTCCTGAAGCATTTTTCCTGTTGTCTTCTAGCAGTTCCAAAATTTCAGGTCTTACATTTAAGTCTTTAGTCCACTTTGATTTGATTGCTGCATATGGTGAGAGATAGGGTTATAGTCTTATTCATCTGCATATGAATATCCAGTGTTCATAGAACCATTTACTAAAGAGACCATCCCTTCCCCAAGGTTTGTTTTTGTGCCTTCTTTGAAAATTCATTGGCTGTAAATATGTGGATTCATTTCTGGGTTCTCTATTTAGTTCTATTGGTCTATGTATCTGTTTTTATGCCCATACCATCCTGTCTTTGTTACTATAGGGTTGTAATATATTTTAAAGTCAGGTGGTGTGATGCCTCTGCTTTGTTCTTTTCGCTCAGTATTGTTTTGGCTATTTGAGGTCTTCTGTGGTTTGATATGAATTTCAGAATCCCTTTTTCTATTTCTGTGAAGAAAGTCATTGGTATTTTGATAGGGATTTCATTGAATCTGTAGATCACCTTTGGTAGTAAAGTCATTTTTAAGATATTAATATCAATATTAACATAGCAATTTTAACTTCCTTGATTTAATTTATTCCTAGGTATTTTATATTTTTGTAGCTATTGTAAGTGGAATTGCTTTTTTATTTCTTTTTCTGCTGGTTTGTAGTTAGATGATATGGTTTGGCTGTGTTCCCACCCAAATCTCATCTTGAATTGTAACTCCCACAATTCCCACATGTCATGGGAGGAACCTGATGGGAGGTGATTAAATTATGGGGGTGGGTCTTTCCTGTGCTGTTCTCATGATAGTGAATGAGTCTCACAAGAGCTGATGGTTGTAAAAACGGGAGTTTCTCTGCACAAGCTCTTTTTGCCTGCCACCATCCATGTAAGATGTGACTTGCTCCTCCTTGCCTTCCACTATGATTGCAAGGCCTCCCCAGCCATGTGGAACTGTAAATCCATTAAACCTTTTTTGCCCCAGTCCTGGGTATGTCTTTATTAGCAGTGTCAAAAAGGGACTAATAAAGTAAATTGGTACCAGTAGAGTGGGGCGTTGCTGAAAAGATACCTGAAAATGTGGGAGCGACTTTGGAACTGGGTAACAGGCAGAGGTTGGAACAGTTTGGAGGGCTCAGAAGAAGACAGAAAAATGTGGAAAAGTTTGGAACATCCTAGAGACCTGTTGAATGGCTTTGACAAAAATACTGATAGTGATATGAACAATAAGGTCCAGGCTGAGGTAGTCTCAGATGGAAATGAGAAACTTGTTGAGAACTGGAACAAAGGTGACTCTTGTTATGCTTTAGCAAAGAGACTGATGGCATTTTGCCTCTACCCTAGAGATTTGTGAAACTTTGAACCTGAGAGAGATGATTTAGGGTATCTGGTGGAAGAAATTTCTAAGCAACAAAGCACTCAAGAGGTGACTTGGGTGCTGTTAAAGGCATTCAATTTTATAAGGGAAGCAGACCATACAAGTTTGGAAAATTTGCAGCCTGATGATATGATAGAAAAGAAAATCCCATTTTCTGAGGAGAAATTCAAACTGACTTAAGAAATTTGCATAAGTAATGAGGAGCCAAATGTTAATCCCCAAGACAATGGGAAAAATGTCTCCAGGGCATGTCAGAGGTCTTCATGGCTGCCCCTCCCATCACACATCTGGAGGCCTAGGAGGAAAAAAATGGTTTCCTGGGCTGGGCCCAGGGTCCCTGTGGTGTGTGCGTGCGGTCTACGGACTTGGTGCCCTGCATCCCAGCAACTCCAGCCATGACTAAAAGGTGGCAAGGTACAGCTCAGACCATGACTTCAGAGGGTGCAAGCCCCAAGCCTTGGCAGCTTCCATGTGGTGCTGAGCCTGTGGGTATATAGAAGTCAATAATTGAGGTTTGGGAACCTCCACCTAGATTTCAGAGGATGTATGGAAATCCCTGGATGTCCAGGCAGAAGTTTGCTCCAGGGGCAAGGCTCTCATGGAGAACCTCTGCTAGGGAAGTGTGGAAGGGAAATGTGGGGTCAGAGCCCACACACAGAGTCCCTACTGGGGTACTGCTTAGTGGAGCTGTGAGAAGAGGGCCACCATCCTCCAGAACCCAGAATCATAGATCCACCAAAAGCTTGCATCATGTGCCTGGAAAAGCTACAGACACTTGACACCAGCCCATGAAAACAGCCAGGAGGGAGGATGTACCTTGCAAAGCCACAGGGGTGCAGCTGCCCAAGACTATGGGAACCTACCTCTTACATCAGTGTGACCCAAATGCAAGATATGGAGTCAAAGGAGATCATTTTGGAGCTTTACGATTTGACTGCCCTACTGGATTTTGGACTTGCATGGGGCCTGTAGCCCCTTTGTTTGTGCTGATTTCTCCCATTTGGAATGACTGTATTTATCTGATGCCTGTATCCCCGTTGTATCTAGGAAGTAACTAACTTGCTTTTGATTTTACAGGCTCATAAGTGGAAGGGACTTGCCTTGCCTCAGATGAGACTTTGGAATGTGGACGTTTGAGTTAATGCTGAAATGAGTTAAGACTTTGGGGGACTGTTGGGAAGGCATGGTTGGTTTTGAAATATGAGGACATATGATTTGGGAGGGGCCGGGGTGGAATTATATGGTTTGGCTGTGTCCTTTCCCAAATCTCATCTTGAATTGTAACTCACAGAATTCCCATGTGTTGGGTTCTGATGGGAGGTGATTTAATTATTGGGGGAGGTCTTTCCTGTGTTGTTCTCATGGTGGAATGAGTCTCATGAGAGCTGATAATTTTAAAAATGGGAGCTTCCCTGCACAAACTCTCTCTTTTTGCCTGCTGGCATCCATGTAAGACGTGACTTGCTCCTCCTTGCTTTCCACCATGATTGTGAGGCTTCCCCAGCCATGTGGAACTGTAAGTCCATTAAACCTTTTTTTATTCCCAGTCTCTGGTATATCTTTATCAGCATTGTGAAAATGGACTAATACATTGGGTTATAGAAATGCTACTGATTTTTTAAAGTTAATTTTGTATTTTTCAACTTTAATGGATCTGTTTATCAGATTTAAGAGTTTTTGGTGGAGCTATTAGGGTTCTCTGTACATAAGATCATGTTATCTTCAAACAAAGACGATTTGACTTCCTCTTTTCCAATTTGGATGCCCTTTATCCATTTGTGTTACCTAATTTCTCTAGCTAGGAATTCCAGTATTATGTTGAATAAGAGTGGTGAGAATGAGCACTCTTATCTTGTTCCAGTTCTTAGAGGAAAAAGCTTTTCCTCATTCAATATAATGTTAGCTGTGAGTTTGTCATATATGGCTCTTAATGTGTTGAGGTATGCTCTTTCTATACCTAGTTTGTGAGGATTTTTATCATAAAGGGATGTTGAATTTTATCAAATGCTTTTTCTGCATCTGTTGAGATGATGATATGGTTTTTGTCCTTCATTCTGTTGAGGTGATATATCTCACTTATTGATTTGCTAATGTCACACCATCCTTGCATTCCTGGGATAAATCCCCATTTGATAATGGTAAATGATCTTTTTAATGTACTGCTAGATTCAATTTGCTAGTGTTTTGTTGAGTATCTTTGCATCTATGTTCATTTGAGATATTAGCCCATTGTTGTCTTTTTGTTGTTGTTGTATCTTATTTATGTGTTTGATTTTATTTTGTTTTTTTGAGACAGGGTCTCACTCTGTCACCCAGGCTGGAGTGCGGTGATGTGATTATGGCTCACTGCAGCCTTGACCACCTGGGCTCAAGTTACCCTCCTGCAGCTTCCCAAAGTGCTCAGATTACAAGCATGAGCCATGGCACCTGGCCTGTTGTATCTTTATCTGGTTTTGGTATCAGGGTAATACTGGCCTCATACAATGAGTTAGGGATAATTCCCTCCTCTTCAATTTTTGGACAACTTTGAGAAGAATTACTATTAGTTTTTGTTGAATGTTTGGTACATTCAGCAGTGAAGCCATCAGGTCTTGGGCTTTTTGATGGGAGACTTTTTATTAACAATTCAAACTTGTTACTCATAATTAACCTGGTCAAACAATCTATTTCTTCTTGGTTCAATCCTGGGAGGTTTTATGTGTCCAGAAATTTATCCATTTTTGTTAGGTTTTCAATTTGTTGGCTCATTGTTGTTCATAATAATCTCTAATGATCCTTTATATTTCTGTGGTATTAGTTGTAATGCCTCCTTTTATATTTCTGGTTTCATTTATTTGGTCTCTTCTCTCTTTTTTGGTTAGTTTAGCTAATGGTTTGTTAATTTTATCTTTTCAAAAAATCACCTTTTTATTTCTTTGATCTTTTGTATTGTGTAGTGTCAATTTCATTTGTTTCTGTTCTAATCTTTATTATTTCTTTCCATGTACTAGTTTTAGATTTATTTTGTTTTTGCTTTTCTAGATCCTTGAGATTCATTATTGAGTTGTTTTCTTGAAATCTTTCTACTTTTTTGATGTAGGCATTTATTGCTATAAACTTCCCTTTTAATGCTGCTTTTTCTATATCACACAGGTTTTGGTTTGTTGTGTTTCTATTGTCATTTGTTTCAAGACATTTTCTTTTTGAGATGTTTTTTTTTACTCTATCACCCAGGCTGGAGTGCAGTGGCATGATCCTGGCTCACTGCTACCTCCACCTCCCAGGTTCAAACAATTTTCATGCCTCAGCCTCCCAAGTAGCTAGGACTACAGGTGTGGGCCACCATGCCTAGCTAATTTTTGTATTTGTAGTAGAGACAGGGTTTCACCATGTGGGCCAGGCTGGTCTCAAATTCCTAGCCTCAAGTGATCCACAAAGTGCTGGGATTATAGGTGTGAGCCACCATGCCTAACCTCAACACAGTTTTAAAAATTTTCTTCTTAATTCCTTAAATGACCCATTGGTCATTCAGAAGCATTTTTAGATTTTGTTTTCTATATATTTATACAATTTCAAAAGTTCCTCTTGTTATTGATTTCTAGTTTTATTCAAGTGTGGTCAAAAAAGATACTTGATATAATTTGAATTATTTTAAATTTGTTGAGGCTTATTTTGTGGCCTAACATATAATCTACCCTGGAAAATGCTCCATGTGCTAATGAAAAGAATGTGTCTTCTGCAGCAGTTGGATGAAATGTTCTGTAAATGTCTACTAGGTCTGTTTGGTCTAGAGTGTAGTTTAGCTCTGATGTTTCTTTGTTGATTTTCTGTCTAAGTGATCTGTCCAATGATTACAGAAGAATGTTGACATCCTCAACTATTATTGTATTGGGGTCTATCTATCCCTTTAGGTCTAATAATATTTGTTTTACATATCTGGGTGCTCTAATATTGAGTGCATATATATTTAGAATTGTTATATCTTCTTGCTGAATTGATATCTTTATCATTATATGATGATCTTCCTTGTCTCTTTTTACAGTTTTTGACTTAAAATCTCTTTCAAGTTATATAAATATGGCTAGTCCTGATCATTTCTGGTTTCCATTTGTATAGAGTATCTTTTTCCATCTCTTAACTTTCAGTCTTTATGTGTCTTTACAGATGAAGTGAGTTTTTGTAGGCAGACTATAGTTGGGTCATGTTTTCTTATCCATTCAGCCAGTCTATATCTTTTAAGTGCAGAATTTAATCTGTTTACATTCAAGGTTATTATTGATAGGTAAGGGTTTACTGCTGTTATTTTTAAATTTTTTGTTTGTTTTGTTTATACTTTGTTTCTTTCTTCCTCTTTTTTTTATCATTGTGGTTTGGTAATTTTCTGTAGTGATGAGGTTTGATTCTTTTCTTTTTCTCTATTTTGTATATGCTCTACAAGTGAGTTTTATATTTTTGTGTATTTTCTTTTCTTTTTCTTTGAGACAGTCTCACTCCATCACCCAGGCTGGAGTGCAGTGGTGCAATCTTGGCTCACTGCAAGCTCCACCTCCTGGGTTCATGCCATTCTCCTGCCTCAGCCTCCCGAGTAGCTAGGACTACAGATGCCCACCACCATGCCCAGCTAATTTTTTTTGTATTTTTAGTACAGACAGGGTTTCACCATGTTAGCCAGGATGGTCTTGATCTTCTGACCTCATGATCCACCTGCCTCGGCCTACCAAAATGCTGGGATTACAGGTGTGAGCCACCAGGCCTGGCCATTTTTGTATATTTTCATTATAATGATTATCATCTTTTCACTGTTAGATGCAGGACATCTTTAAGCATTTCTCGTGAGGCCAATCTAGTGGTCACAAATTCCCTCAGTTTTTGATTATCTGGGAAAGACTTGATTTCTCCCTTGTTTCTGAAGGAAAAGTTCGCTGGGTATAGTATTCTTGGCTAGCAATTTTTTTTTTCAGTACTTTGAATATATTAATCCATTCTATCCTGGCCTGTAAAATTTCTGATGACAAATCTGCTCTTAGTCTAATAGAGATTCCCCTATGTGTGACTTGATGCTTTTCTCTGAATGTTTTTAGAATTCTCTCTTTGACTTCTGACAATTTTATTGTAATGGGCCTTGAGGAGGACCTTTTTGAATCAATTTGGGAACAATGAAGCTTCCTGGACCTGGATGTCTATATATCATCTCTAGGCTTAAGAAGTTTTTAGCTCTTATTTTACTAAATAGGTTTTTTATGCCCTTTTCCATCCCTTTTCCTTCTGGAATTCCCATAATATGAAAATTTGTGTGCTTACTTGTGCCCCATAAGTCTTTTAGACTTTCTTCACTCTTTTTATTCTTAGTTCTTTTTTTTTTCAACTGGGTGGTTTCAAATGACCTATCTTCAAATTAAGAGATTCTCTCTTCTGCTTGATCAAGTCTGCAATCAAAACTGTCTATTGTGTTTTTTAAATTTCATTCACTGAATTATTTAGTTGTAAAATTTGTTTCATTCTTTTTATGATAGTTATTTCTTTGTTGAATTTCTCATTCATATACTGAATTGTTTTCCTGATTTTGTTGAATTGTCTGTCTTTTCTTTTATTTCGTTCCATTTTTAAAATATCATTATTTTGAATTTCTTTTCTGGCAATTTATTGATTTCTTTTTTATTGGGATCTGTTATTAGAGAGTTATGTTCTTTTTGTGATGTCATATTTCCTTGCTTTTTTATGTTTTGTGTGTCCCTGTATTGATGTCTAGGCATCTGATGAAACTATAACCTCTTCCAAACTTTCTAGAGTGGATTTCATGAAGAAAGACTTTCATCTGCAGTTAGGACTTAGTGTGCCAGTTGGGAACGGTGTGGTGACTCTGTTTCCAGGTAGGTGTAGTGGTGTTGTCTCTGTGCAGCCTCTTTGGCTGTAATAACTGTGGGTGTCTTAGTGGCCTAGGCTGCAGAAGCTTGTGGTAGTGACTGCATATGTTGTTAATGTCCTCAGCTTTGGGTGGAGTGGGGGGGGGGGGTCCTTCTATTCTCATTTTCCCCACAGTGAGGAGATTTAGCTGAGAGGATTCCTCTTGGTATCAGGTCTGACGTGGCCTACAAGCAGCTGCTGTGGCACTAGGTTCCAGGTACAGGTGCTTGGAGTGGCTGTGAGGCCAGAGTCATAGGCTCAGAGTCTCATGAACCTGTTGTGACATATGGGTCTTGGGGTGCAGGTTTGCTCTCTGCGGCAGGGTTGGACATAGGTTGCCTGCAACACCAGGATTTGTGACTCTGAGCTACCTTCTGGCAGCTTGGGTTCCAAAGGATTATGTTATAGCTGTGATTTTACCACTGGGGGGTAGGGCACATCCCTAGCCCAACTCTGGGAAAGAAAGAGACTCTGGAGGCTTTAGCCCAGGGCACCAGGTAGGCCTGTAACTTAGGATCCTGAGCCAGTGGGGCTCAGTGGCAACTCAAGTCTCTGAGGATGAAGCACCATATAGGGTTAACCTTACAGCCTGGGATAGTGGGGCCTGGCAGTATCCCAGACTCTGTGAGGCCAGGTACAGCAGCAGCAAGCACCACAGAATGGTCAAGCATGGCTGTTGTTTGGGCCCTGGAGAGCAGGAAGTAGCACAATGATTCCACTCCCCAGGCAGAGGGGTGGAGGGGTGTCTCAACAGCTCAGACTCTAGGGACCTAGTCCAATTTGCAGAAAAGCAGGGTAAGCAGGTTGTTTGGCCTGTAGAGTGAGGCGTTTCAGCTCAGCCACTACTCTGTTTCCCTGGAATGTAGGGAACTGTATCAGCTCAGCATTGGGACATGCAAGTGCTCAATTCGGCAAAGGCACAGATTTCCTAAGAGTGACATGCTGCTTCAACCTGATCAGGCCTGGGGTTTCTGACTGTTCTAGGTGGCCCAGGCACTGTTTCCCTGGGATACAGGGCTCTGTTGAAGCACTGTCTCCTCAGGATGCCGTGCGCGGTTTTAGTTCAGGCTCCTAGGGGCTGGGCACAGCCACAGCTGAGAGAGGAAGATGGAGCTATTCTGCCAAAGCACTGCTTCCCCAGGAGGGAGTGTCCAGCTTCAGCTCTGGCTGTAGAGGGTGAAGGGGAGGGACAGTGGAACAGTTTCATAGCGGACTGGCTCCACAGAGAAGGATGTAACAATTGCTCACAGCATGGCTTGGGGCTGTTGAGCAACCAGGTAGAACAGGTTTAATGGTGATTTAGCCTCAGGGACGAAGGGGTACCATGACCACTTGTCCCCAGAGTAAGAATGCTCCAGGATTAGTTTCAGCTCCAAGATGGCATAGCCCAGTATTTGTGCGGGCCACAGGGAGTGGGGCACAGTGTCAGCTCCTTCTCTGAGGGAATCGCAGTTGTGTGGCCTCCAAGGAACTCCTTCAGCAGGGCTTAGTGCCTGTAAGGACAGCAGAGGACCCCAGTGGTGAGGACATAGGTGTCCAAGATCTTAGTGTGGGCTGCTGGGATCCTCTTGCCTACCTTTTCACCACAGAGAGAAATTGCTCCTGCTTCCCAGCTGATCGTGGCTGGGGGATGGAGTGGTGGAGTCCTCATGTTTCCTTCCATTTGCTATGTGGCTATCCTAAGTTTCTGTGCTCAGCAGCGTTTTTGTTACCCCTTTGATGTACTCCAGTGTTCTCCTTTAGTTGTTTTCATTAAAATGTAGTTTTTCATTTGTTTTGGTTGTCTTTGTGGAAGGGACAAGTGCTAGTGGTTTCTAGTTGGCCCGTCTTGCTGATGTCTGTGCTATTTATAATTTAAGTTCTTTTCAATTTGCTGAGGTTCATTTTATGAACCAAGGTATAGTCTATCGTGATAAATTTTCTATATGCACCTGAAAAGATGTGTATTATTCTATTGTGGATGGCATGTTCAAATAATATAAATTAGATTGTGTTAGTTGATGATAATGTTTAATTTTTCTATTTCCTTGATGATATTGTTTAACAGTCCTATCAATTGCTGTGCAAGGGTTGTTGAAATCCACAACTGTAATTACTAATTTGTCTATGTCTCCTTTTAATTTTAGCTGCATTTGCTCCATGTATATTACAGCTCTGTTGTTTGGTGCACACACATTTAGAATTTCTATGACTTCTTGGTGAATTGGCCTTTTTATCATTATGTAATAGCGTTCTCTGTCTCTGGTAATTTTCTTTGCTTTGAAATCTATATTATCTGCTACAACTATAGCCCCTTCTACTTTCTTTTGATTGTTCTAATTGCATATATTTTTCATTATTTTAGGTCATGTTTTTCTCCTTTTTCTGCCATCTTGTCTTTAATTGATGTCTTTAAACTATTTACATTTGAAGTAATTATTGAATGTTAGTGGTTATACGTCATTTTGTTATTAATTTTCTGTTTTTTTTGTTTGTGTGTTTCTCTGTTCCCTTTTCTCCGCTCCCTGTTGGTTATTTTATCTTTGTTGAGAATTCCATCTTAAATTATGCATAGTGTTTTTTAAGTATGCCTGTGTATAGATTTTTTTTTCTTTGAGACCAGGTCTTGCTCTGTCACCCAGGCTGGAGTGCAGTGGTGTGTTCACAGCTCACTGCAGCCTCCACCTCTCAGGCTCAGTTGATCCTCCTGCCTCAGTCTCCTGAATAGCTGGGACTATAGGAATGTGCCACTATACCCAGCTATTAACAATTTTTCTATATTTTTTAGAGATGAGGTCTTACTATGTTGCTTAGGCTGGTCTTGAACTCCTGAGCTCAAGTAATACTTTCACCTTGGCCTCCCAAAGTGCTAGGATTACAGGCATGAGCCACCATGCCTGGCCTCTGTATAGATTTTGAAGTGGTTGCTCTAGGTATTGCAATAAATATGTGTTATTTATCACAGACTGCTTGTACTGACCTTTTAACTCTTCAAGTGAAGTATAGAAAATTTGCTTCCATTTAGGTCCTTTTACCCTCCCCACATTTTAAACACAATTGTCTTGAGTATTTTGTATACATACATTAAGCATAACATCAGATGAGGTCATAATTTTGCTTCAATCATGAAACATGATTGAAAACACATAAAGAAAAAGATAATCTATTATATTTATTCCTAGTTTCACCCATTCATCACTCCCTGTTCTGTCTTCCTTTCTAAAGTTCCAAGTTTTCTTTTTCTTCTTCTTCTTCTCCTTCTCCTTCTCCTTCTTCCTCTTCCTCTTCCTCTTCTTCTTCTTTTTAAGACGAGATCTCACTCTATCACTCAGCCTAAAGTGCAGTGACATGATCACAGCTCACTGCAGCCTCAACTTCCCAAGCTCACTTGATCCTTCCACCTCCACCTCGTGGGTAGCTGAGACTACAGGCACACACCACCATGCCTGGCTAATTTTTTGTATTATTATTATTTTTTTTTGTAAAGATGAGGTTTCCCCATGTTGTCCAGGATGATCTTGAATTCTCATGCTCAAGCGATCCTCCCACCTTAGTCTCCCAAAGAGCTGGGATTACAGGCATGGGTCACCACTCCTGGCCATAAGTTTTCTTCTTTTATCATTTCTGTTTGGAGAGCTTCCTTTAGCCATTCTCTTTTTATTGTGATAAAAACCATATGATATTAAGTTTATCATCTTAACCATTTTTAAGTGTAGAGTTCACTAGTGAGTATATACATATTGTTGTGCAACAGAACTCTAGAACTTTTTCATCTTGCAAATTTGAAACTCTATACTCATTAAACACTAATTCTCCCTTTACCTTTGCCCCAACCCTTGACAACCACCTTTCTTCTTTCTGGCTTTGTCTGCTTTAGATACTTCATGTGGGTAGAATCACACCGTATTTGTCCTTTTGTAACTGGTTTATTTCACTTAGCATAATGTTCTTGAGTTCATTCATATTGTAATATGTGATAGGATTTTATTATTTTGGAAGGTTGCATAAAATTTAATTGTATGTATATACGACATTTTGTTTATCCATTCATCCTTTGATGGACACTTGGGTTTCTTCCACCTTTTGGCCATTGTGACTAATGCTGCAATGAACATGTGTACAAAGATCTGTTTGAGATCCTGTTTTGAATTATTTTTCTATATATACTCAGAAGCAAAATTCCTGGATCATATGGTAATTCAGTTTTTAATTTTTTAGGAACCTCTATACTGTTTTTCCATGGTAGCTACACTATTTTACATTCCCACCAATAGTGCACGACTTCCAATTTCTCTGCATCCTTGCCAATACTTGTGATTTTCTGCTCTGTTGATAGTGGCCATTGTAATGGATGTGAAGTTATAGCTTACTGTGGTTTTGATTTGCATTTCTCTTATGATTAGTGATGTTGGGTAGCTTTCCATATACTTTCTGGCCATTTGTAAGTCTTCTTTGGAGAATATCTTCTTTGTATATCTTCTTTGGAATCTATTCACTTCTTTAGCCCATTTTTGAATTTTTAAATTATTTTTTAAATTGTTATGGGTACATAGTAGGTGTATATATTTATTAGGTACATATTTTATATAGGTATTCAATGTGTAATAATCACATCATGAAAAATGGGGTATATATCCCCTCAAGCGTTGATCCTTTGTATTACAAACACTCCAATTAAAATATTTTGTTTTTAAATTTACAATTAAATTATTTTGACTTTAGTCACCCTGTTGTGCTACCAAATGCCAGATATTATTCATTCTTTCAAACTATTTTTTGTATCCATTAATCATCACTACTGCCCTCACCCCTACCCCCCCAGCTACCCTTCCCAGCTTCTGGTAACCATCCTTCCGCTCTCTATCTCCATATACTCAGTTGTTTTGATTTTTACATCCCACAAATAAGTGAGAACATGTGATGTTTGTCTTTCTGTGCCTGGCTTATTTAACTTAACATAATGATCTCCAGTTCGATCCATGCTGTTGCAAATGACTGAATCTCATTCTTTTTTATGACTGAATACTACTCTGTTGTGTATAGAAACATTTTCTTTAACCATTCGTATATGGATGGACATTTAGGTGGCTTCCAAATCTTGGCTACTGTGAATAGTGCTGCAACAAACATGGGAGTGCAGATATCTCTTCAATATTCAATATACTGATTTTCTTTCTTTGGGATATATACCCAGGAGTGGAATTGCTAGAACATATAGCAGTTCTTTATTTTTAGTTTTTTGAAGAATTTCCAACTGTTCTCCATAGTAGTTGTACTAATTGACACTCCCACGAACAATGTATGAGGGTTCCTTTTTCTCCACGTCCTCTCCAGCATTTGTTACTGTCTGTGTTTTGGATATAACCCATTTTAATTCAGGTGAGTTAATATCTCATTGTAGTTTTGACTTGTATTTCTCTGATGATCAATTTTGTTGAGCATCTTTCCATATGCCTGCTTGCCATTTGTATGTCTTCTTTTGAGAAATGTCTATTTACATTTTTTTCCCATTTTAAGATCAGATTATTACATTTCTTCCTGTAGAGTTGTTTGAGCTCCTTGCATATTCTGATTATTAATCCCTTGTCAGACAGATAGTCTGCAAATATTTTCTCCCATTCTATGGGTTGTCTCTTCACTTTGTTGATTGTGTCTTTTGCTGTGCAGAAGCTTTTTAAGTTGATGTGACCCCAGTTGTCCTTTTTTGCTTTGGCTGCCGGTGCTTGTGGAGTATTACTCAAGAAATTTTTGGCCAAACCAATGTCCTGGAGAGTTTCTCCGCTGGTTTTTGTAGTGGTTTTATGGTTTAGGTCTTATATTTACATATGTAATCCATTTTGATTTGATTTTCGCATACAGCAAGATATAGGGGTCAAATTTCATTCTGCTGCATATGGATATCCAGTTTTCCCAGTACCATTTATTGAAGAGATTGTCTTCTTTCTTCAATGTATGTTTTTGGCTCCTTTGTTGAAAATGAGTTCACTGTAGGTGTATGGATTTGTTTGTGGGTTCTCTATTCTATTCCATTGGTCTATGTGTCTGTTTTTATGCCAGTCTCATGTTGTTTTGTTTACTATAGTTTTGTAGTATAACATGAAGTCAAGTAATGTGATTCCTCCAGTTTTGTTCTTTTTGCTTAGAACAGCTTTGGCTATTGTGTTAGTCCATTCTCACGCTGCTGATAAAGACATACCCAAGACTGGGTAATTTACACAGGAAAATGGGTTTAATGGACTTACATGTCCACGTGATTCATAATCATGGTGGAAGGCAAGGAGGAACAAGTCATGTCTTACATGGATGGCAGCAGGCAAAGAGAGAGCTTGTGCAGGGAAACTCCCCTTTATAGAACCATCAGATCTTGTGAGACTTATTCACTATCACAAGGACAGCACGGGAAAGACCTGCCCCCATGATTCAATTATCTCCCACCATATCACTCCCAAAATATGTGGGAATTCAAGATGAGATTTAGGTAGGGACACAGCCAAACCATATCAGCTATTTTGTGTCTTTTGTGGTTTTATATAAATTTTAGAATTGTTTTTTCTGTTCCTGTGAATAATGTCATTGGTATTTTGATAGGGATTGCATTGAATCCGTAGATTGCTTTGAGTAGTATGGACATTTTAACGATATTGAGTCTTCCAATTCATGAACATGAAATATCTTTCCTTTTTTGGTATTCTCATCAATTTCATCAGTGTTTTATAGTTTTCATTGTAGAGATCTTTCCCTTCTTTGGTTAAGCTAATTCCTAGGTATTTAATTTTACTTGTGGCTACTGTAAATGGGATTTTTTTTTTTTTTTTGAGATGGAGTTTTTTTTTTTTGAGATGCACCCAGCCTGTAAATGGGATTTTTAAAATTTCTTTTTCACATTGTTCGCTGTGGCATATAGAAATGCCACTGATTTTTGCAGCTGGGTGCGGTGGCTCACGCCTGTAATCTCACCACTTTGGGAGGCCGAGGTGGGCAGATCACGAGGTCAGGAGATCAAGACCTTCCTGGCTGACACGGCAAAACCCCATTTCTACTAAAAATACAAAAAGAAATTAGCCAGGCGTAGTGGTGGGCGCCTGTAGTCCCAGCTACTTGGGAGGCTGAGGTAGGATAATGGCATGAACCCGGGAGTCAGAGCTGGCAGTGAGCCAAGATCGCACCACTGCACTCCAGCCTGGGCAACAGAGCGAGACTCTGTCTCAAAAAAAAAAAAAAAAAAAAGAAAGAAAAAAAAGAAAGAAAGAAATGCCACTGATTTTTGTATATTAATTTTCTGTCCTGAAAGTTTACTAAATTTGTTTATCTGTTCTAATAGTTTTGATTTTTCCAGTACAAGATTATATCATCAGCAAACAAGGATAATTTGACTTCTTCCTTTCTGATTTGGATGCCCTTTATATCTTTCTCTTGTCTGATTGCTCTAATTAGGACTTCCAATGCTATGTTGAATAACATGGTGACAGTGGGCACACTTGTCATGTTCCAAATTTTAGAGGAAAGGCTTTCGGTTTTTTTTCCTACAGTGTAGTACTAGCAGATGTGAGTCTGTCATATATGGAGTATATTCTGTTGAGGTATGTTTCCTCTATACCCAGTTGGTTGAGGGTTTTTATCATAAAGGGATAGAATTTTATCAAATTATTTTTCAGCATCAATTGAAATGACCATACGGTTTTTGTTCTTCATTCAGTTTACATGATGTATCACACTGATTGATTTGAGTATGTTGAACCATCCTTGCATCTCAGATGTAAATCCCACTTGGTCGTGATGAATGATTTTTCTAATGAATTGTTGAATTCAGTTTGCTAGTATTTTGTTGAAGATTTTGGCATCCATATTCATCAGAGATATTGGCCTATAGTTTTCTTTTTTTATGTGTTTGGTTTTGGTATAAGGGTAATACTGGCCTCTTATTCAGAATGAGTTTGGAAATGCTCTCTCCTCCTCTATTTTTTGGAACAGTTTGAGCAGGATTAGTATTTGTTCTTCTTAAAATGTTTGGTAGAATTCAGCAGTGAAGTCATCAGGTTCTAGGCTTTTCTTTATTGGGAGACTTTTCATTATGGCTTCAATCTTGTTACTTGTTATTGGTCTCTTCAGGTTTTGGATTTCTTCCTGGTTTAATCTTGTAGATTGTATGTGTCTAGTAATTTGTCCACTTCTTCTAGATTTTCCAATTTATTGGTATATAGTTGCTCATGGTAGCCACTAATGATCCTTTGAGTTTCTGAGGTATCAGTTGTGATGTCTCTTTTTGTATCTCTTATGTATTTATTTGGATTTTAGTTCTTATTTTCTTAGTCTGGCTAAAGGTTTGTCAATTTTGTTTAACTTTAAAAAAAAAAAAAAAACCAGCTTTTTGTTTCATTGATCTTTTGTATTGTTTTCTTCATTTTAATTTCATTTATTTGTGCTCTGATCTTTTTTGAGACAGAGTCCCATTCAGTCACCCAGACTGGAATGCAGTGGCACAATCTCAGCTCACTGCAACCTCCACCCCGCAGGTTCAAGCAATTATCATGCCTTGGGCACCCAAAAGGCTGGGATTACAGGTGTGCACTATCACATCTGGCTAATTTTTGTATTTTTCTGTAGAGATGTAGTTTCTCCATGTTGTTCAGACTAGTCTTGAACCCCTGGCCTCAAGTGGCTGCCTTGGCCTCCCAAGGTGCTGGGAATACAGATGTGAGCCACTGTGCCCAGTCAGTGCTCTGATCTTTATTATTCTTTTCTTCTACTAATTTTGTGTTTAGTTTGCTCTTGCTTTTCTAGTTCTTTAAGATGCATCATTAGGTTGTTTATTTGAAGTTTTTTCCTCTTTTTTGATGTAGGCACTTATAGCTATAAAGTTCCCTCTTAGTACTGCTAAAGGTAAGTTGGTATGTTGTGTTTGGATTATCATTTGTTTCAAGACATTTTTCAATTTCCTTCTTAATTTCTTCATTGACCTGCTGGTCATTCAGGAGCATATTGTTTAATTTCCATATATTTGTATAGTTTCCAATATGCCTCATCATTGATTTCTAGTTTTAGTCCATTGTGGTCAGAGAAGATGTCTGATATTATTTCAATTTTTTTCAATGTGTTCAGAGTTGTCTTGCAACCTAACATATGATCTATCCTTAAGAGTAATCCCCATGCTGAGCAAAAAAATGTGTATTCTGTAGCCATTGGATAAAATCTTCTGTAAATATCTGTTAGATCCATTTGGTCTATAGTGCAGATTAATTTTCTTTGTTGATTTTCTGTTTGGAAGATCTGTCCACTGCTGAAAGTGGGGTGTTGAACTCTCCAGCTATTATTGTATTGGAGTCTATCTCTCTCTTTTTCTTTTTCTTTTTTTTAGATGGAATCTCGCTCTGTTGCCCAGGCTGGAGTGCAGTGGCCTGATCTCAGCTCACTGAACCTCTACCTCCCGGGGTCAAACAATTCTCTTCCTCAGCCTCCTGAGTAGCAGGGATTACAGGAGCCTGCCACCACGCCTGGCTACTTTTTTTTTGTAGTTTTAGTAGAGACGGGGTTTCACCATCTTGGCCAGGCAGGTCTTGAACTTCTGACTTCATGATCCACCTATCTTGACCTCCCAAAGTGCTGGGATTACAGGTGTAAGCCAATGCACCTGGCCCTATCTCTCTCTTTAGCTCTATAATATTCACTTTATATATCTGGATGCTCCAGGGTTCAGTGCATATATATATGTGTGTGTGTGTGTGTGTGTATATATATATCCTCTTGCTAAGCTGACCCCTTTATCATTATATAGTGACTTTCTTTGTCTCTTCTTACAGTTTTTGTCTTGACATCTATTTTGTGTATTTTGTGTGATATAAGTATAGCTACTCCTGCTCTTTCTTGGTTTCCAATGGCATGAAATATCTTTTTTCATACCTTTATTTTTAGTCTATATATGTCTTTACAGGTGAAGTGAGTTTCTTGTAGGCAGCAGATCAATGAATCGTGGTTTTTTTTTAATCCATTCTCTGTCTTTTGATTGGAAAGTTTAGTCCATTTACATTCAATGTTACTATTAATAAGTGAGGGCTTACTCCTACAATTTTATTTGCTTTCTGGTTGTTCTGTGGTCTTCTTTTCCTTCTTTCATTTCTTCCTGTCTTCTTTTTAGTGAAGGTAATTTTCTCTGGTGATATAATTTAGTTTCTTATTTTTTATCTTTTGTGTATCCATTGTATGGTTTCCAGTTTGAGCTTACCATAAGGCTTGCAAATACTATCTTATAACCCATTATTTTATGCTAATAACAATTTAACAGTGTTTGCATAAACAAACAAATAAGCAAAAAGAAAACTAATAAAACTCTGTGCCTAAACTTTGTCCCCTAACTTTTTAACTTTTTGTTGTTTCTATTTATAGCTTATTGTACTGCCTATGTCTTTAAAAGTTGTTGTAGTTATTATTTTTGATTGGTTCATCATTTAGTCTTTCTACTTAAGATAAGAATAGTTGGCTGGGTGTGGTGGCTCACACCTGTAATCCCAGCACTTTGGGAGACTGAGGTGGGTAGATCACCTGAGAACAGGAGTATGAGACCAGCCTGACCAATATGGTGAAACCCCATCTCTACTAAAAATACAAAAATTAGCCAAGTGTGGTGGCATGTCCCTATAGTTCCAGCTACTCAGGAGGCTGAGCCAGGAGAACGGCTTGAACCCAGGAGCGGAGGTTGCAGTGAGCCAAGATTATGCCACTGCATTCCAGTTTGGGTGACAGAGCAAGACTCCATCTCAAAAATAAAAATAAAGAAGATAAGAGTAGTTTACACACCACAGTTACAGGGTTGTAATATTCTACTGTTTTTCTGTGTACTTACTATTATTAGTGAGTTTTTTACTTTTAGGTTTGGGCATTAAAGAATTAGGTATTTACTATAGTCTTCACAATTTAGGTTTGTTTGTACCCATCCTTCTTGGGACAGATTTCCAGATATTCAAAAGGACCTGAGTGCTGTGATCTAAGCTTTATCTACTTTAGGGGGCACCCCAAGCTCAGTAACACTGTAGTTCTTGCAGACTCTTAGAGGTACCACCTTGATGGTCTTGGACAAGATCTCAGAGAATTCTCTGGATTATCAGGCAGAGACTCTTGTTCTCTTCCCTTACTTTCTCCCAAACAAACAGTCTCTCTCTCTCTCTCTCTCTCTCTCTCTCTCTGTCCTGAGCCACCTGAAGCTGGAGGTTGAGTGACACAAGCACTCCTGTGGCCACTACCACTATGACTGCATTGGGTCAGACCTGAAGCCAGCACAGCACTGGGTCTCACCCAAGGTCTGCTATAACCACTCTCTGGTTACCACCTATATTTGCTCAAGGCCCTACGGCTCTACAATCAGCAGGTAGCAAAGCCATCCAGGCCTGTGTCTTTCTTTTCAGGGCCATGAGTTCCCCTAGGCCCCGGGCACATCCAGAGGTACTGTCTGGGAGTCAGGGACTAGAGTGAAAACCCGTAGACATCTATTTGGTGTTCTACCATACTGTGGCTAAGCTGGCATTCAAACCACAAGATGCAATCCTTCCTACTCTTCCCTCCCCTTTCCAAAGGCAGAGGTTCCTACCCCATGGCCACCACAACAGGACCATGGGGAGTATTGCCAGACTACCACTGATGTTCACTTAAGGCCAAAGCGCTCTTCAGTTAGCTTGTGGTGAATGCTGCTTGGCCTTGGACTCACCCTTCAGGGCAGTGGGTCCCCTGTGACCCAGGGCAGGTCTAAAAATCCCATCCAAGAGCTAAGTCCTGGAATCAGGGACCCTAAGAGCTCACATGGTGCTCTATTCCCCTGTGGCTGAGCTGGTACCTAAGGTGTGAGACAAAGTCCCCTTTACTTTTCCTCTGTTTTTCTGAAGAAAGAATCTCTAAAAGCCATCTCATCCCATAGCCATCACAGCTGGGAATGTGCTGAGTCTCACCTGAAGCCAGCAGGTCTCAGAGTCTCACCAAAGGCCCTCAATGTAGTACCTGGGTATTGTTGCTGGTCATTCAGGGCCCAAGAGAGCTTCAGTTAGCAGGCGATGAAGCCGGCCAGGAGTGGGTCCTTCCCTTTAAGGCAGTGAGTTCCCTTCTGGCCCAGCATATGTCTAGAAATGTTATCCAGGAGCTAGGGTCTGAAAAGAGGGCCTCATGGCTCTAACTCATGCCCTATCTTGCTGTGGCTGAGCTGGTACCCAAGATGCAAGACAAAGTCTTCCCTACTCTTCCCTTCCCTCAAGTGGAAGGAAAGGGTCTCTTTTGGAGCCACAAGCTGTGCAGCCTCAGGTTAGGAGAGGAGTGATACCAGTACTCCGTTAGCCACCCTGACTGGTGTCTCAGCAGGTTGCATGCTCCCCTGCAGTCCACTGTCTCTGGGCCCCGTTAAGCACTAGGGCTTTCCTAGGAGTTATAGTCCTTGAGGCCTTTCCTAGGAGTTATAGTCCTTGTTTCCTTGTATGCCTTGTTAAACTGCCTTCCAAGATTATTTAGAGACCCAGAGCACTTTATCCTGCAGTGGTGAGGCTTGTGGAGACTCAAGTTCCAAATGCTGGGATCAGAAATTACCCTCTGGCTAGGGCTGGTTTAAATGCTCCCTCTGTGGGCACACATCAAGTTGAGTTTCATCTGGCTTTCCTTTCTGCTCTAAAAAGACAGCACTGAGTTCACAGTCTCACAATTGCTGTGTTCTTCCTCCCCCAGCACCCAGAGATGCTCTCTGCACCACACAGCTGCTGCCAGGGGTTGGGGGAGGAGTGGCATTGGCAATTCAAGACTGTTTCTCCTATCTTTTCAGTGCCTCTTTCAGTCATATGAAGTTAAAACCAGGTACTGTGAGTGCACATCTGATATTTGGTTTTTATGAAGGTGCTTTTTTTGTGTAGATAGTTGTTAAAACTGGTGTGCTTGCATGGGGGATGATTGGTGGAGCCTTCTATTCTTCCATTTTCCTCCACCTCCCTCCTCTGATCTCTACAGGTATTCTCTTTGTGATTGCCATTGTAATTACATAAAACAGCTTAAAGTTATAACAATCTATTTTGAACTTATAACAACTTAATTTCATGACACAAAATATCTCTTTAATATTGCATATCCATTAACATAGAATGAAAATTTATTTTTCTGCTCTTGTTTTTAAATGCTAGACAAGATTTTTAAAGTGATTTATGTACCTATATTAAAATACTACCTACAGGATTCTACATTTATCTATACATTAACCTTTACCAAGGAATTTTATATTTTCATATGGTTTCACGTTTCTGTTTATTATCTTTTTTCTTCAACTTGACAGACTTTCTTCAGCATTTCTTATAGGACAGGTCTAGTGTGATTAACTACCTCAGCTTTTGTTTATCTCAGAAACTCTTCATTTTGCTTCCATTTTTGAAGGACAGTTTTACCAGATATAATATTATTGAGTAGCAGTTTTTTATTTCAGAGTTTTGAATACATCAGTTCTATCCCGCAAGGTTTCTGCTGAAAAATCTGCTGACAATCTTTTAGAAGCACACTTTTAAATGACAATTTGTTTTTCTTTTGTTGCTTACAAGATTCTTTCTTTGTCTGTGACTTTTTATAGTTTGATTATAATGTGCCTCAGTATAGGTCTCTTTATATTTATCCTAGTTGAACTTCTTTGAGCTTCTTGAATATGTATGTCTTTCTCTCCTCTGATATGGGAAGTTTTCAGCCATTAGTTCTTCAAATAGTTCTCCAAATTCTCTGCTCCTTCCTCCTTTTCTCCCCCTCAAGGACTCCCATAATGCATATATTGTTACACTTGATAGTGTCCCATAAGTCCTTTAGGCTCTGTTCAGTTTTATTCATTGTTTTTTTCTTTTGGCTCCTCTGCCTAGATAATTTCAATTTCCTTTCTTCAAGTTCACTGATTTATTCTATCTGGTCAAATCTGCTGTTGGACCTCTATAGTGAACTTTTCAATTCAGTTATTGTATTCTTCAGTTTCAGAATTTCTGTTTGGCTCTTCTTCATGGTTTTTATATCTGTTGATATTCTCATTTTGTTTATTTTCCTGCTTTTATTCAGTTGTCTGTCTGTACTCTCTTTTAATTCACATTGAGCATCCTTATGGTGACTATTTTTAAATTCTTCCTCTGGTAATTCACTTATCTCTACTTCTTTAGGGTCAGTTTCTGAATATTAACTTGTTCTTTTGTTGGGTCATGTTTCCTCGTTTCTTTGTATGCCTTGTTATCATCTGTTGGGACCTCAGCATTCACGAAACAGCTACCTCTTGCAGTCTTTGGAGTCTGGTTTCATGCAGGGAGGACTTTCTCCAATTAGATCAACTAGCGTTCTGGAGACATGTAAACCTTTCTAAGGATCCTTCCTGCCTGGGCTTTTGTATGTTAAGCTCCCAAATGAACTTTACTGGCTTCTACTTAGGAACTCCACCTGGTGTCTATCTGTAGTACTGCCGCCTCGCTGGTGGTTTAGAAAGACATAGCACTGGAGCGCCGCCTAGTGTCTATCTGTGATAATGCACTCTGGTGAACGTTTACCTTCTTTTTTCTCAGCAGCCCCCAACCTGGCACCCTATTCTTACTAGTACCTAGCTTTAGCAAGCGAGAAACTAGTGCCACGGGAAGCCACCGCCCGTATTCCAGAAAAGTTAGAATGTTGGATATATTTTCCATTCTTCTTTCCCTACTCAGGGAGACTTCAGGAGTTGGGATTTCTTTCCCAATTGCGCCTGCTATTTTGGAAGAAAGGGCTTTGGCAAGTGAATGTCATGTTTTCTTTCCTACCACACTTCAATTTGGTTGGCTTCACACTAGCCTGTGATGCAGAAACTTATTTATTTATTTATTATTTTAAGTTATGGGATACATGTGCAGAATGTGCAGGTTACATAGGTGTACATGTGCCATGGTGGCTTGCTGCACCCATCAACCGTCATCTAGGTTTTAAACCCAGCATGCATTATTTGTCCTAATGCTCTCCCTTCTCTTGCCCCCTTCAACAGGCCCCACCGTGTGATCTTCCCCTCCCTGTGTCCATGTGTTCTCATTACTCAACTCCCACTTATGAGTGAGAACATGCAGTGTTTGGTTTTCTGTTCCTGTGTTAGTTTGCTGAGGATGATGGTTTCCAGCTTCATCCATGTCCCTGCAAAGGACATGAACTCATTCTTTTTTATGGCTGTATAGTATTCTATGGTGTATGTGTGCCACATTTTCTTTATCCAATCTATCATTGATGGGCATTTGGGTTGGTTCCAAGTCTTTGCTATTGTAAATAGTGCTGCAATAAACATATGCGTGCCTGTGTCTTTATAGTAGAATGATTTATAATCCTTTGGGTATATACCCAGTAATGGGATTGCTGGGTCAAATGGTATTTCTGGTTCTAGATCCTCGAAGAATCACCACACTGTCTCCACAATTGTTGAATTAACTTACACTCCCGCCAACAGTGTAAAAGCATTCTTATTTCTCCACATCCTCTCTAGCATCTGTTGTTTCCTGACTTTTTAATAATTGCCATTGTAACTGGCATGAGATGGTATCTCACTGTGGTTTTGATTTGCATTTCTCTAATCTCTAATGACCAGCGATGGTGAACATTTTGTATATGTTTCTTGGTCACATAAATGTCTTCTTTTGAGAAGCGTCTGTTCGTATCCTTTGCCCACTTTTTGATGGGGTTGTTTTTTTCTTGTAAATTTGTTTAAGTTCCTTGTAGATTTTGGATATTAGACCTTTGTCAGATGGATAGATTGCAAACATTTTCTCCCATTCTGTAAGTTGCCTGTTCACTCTGATGATAGTTTCTTTTGCTGTGCAGAAGCTCTTTAGTTAGATTCCATTTGTCAATTTTGGCTTTTGTTGCCATTGCTTTTGGTGTTTTAGTCATGAACTTTTTGCCCATGCCTATGTCCTGAATGGCATTTCCTAAGTTTTTTTTCTAGGGTTTTTATGGTTTTGGGTTTTACATTTAAGTCTTTAATCCACCTTGAGTTAATTTTTGTATAAGGTGTAAGGAAGGGGTCCAGTTTGTTTTCTGCATATGGTTAGCCAGTTTTCCCAGCACCATTTATTACATAGGGAAACCTTTCCCCATTGCTTGTTTTTGTCAGGTTTGTCGAAGATCAGATGATTGTAGATGTGTGGTGTTATTTCTGAGGCCTCTGTTCTGTTCCATTGGTCTATATATCTATTTTGGTACCACTACCATGCTGTTTTGGTTACTATACCCTTGTATTATAGTTTGAGGTCAGGTAGCGTGATGCCTCTAGCTTTGTTCTTTTTGCTTGTCTTTGCTATATGGGCTCTTTTTTGGTTCCATATGAAATTTAAAGTAATTTTTTCTAATCCTGTGAAGAAAGTCAATGGTAGCTTGATGGGAATAGCATTTAATCTACAAATTACTTTGGGCAGTGTGGCCATTTTTACGCTATTGATTCTTCCTATCCATGAGCATGGAATGTTTTTCCATTTGTTTGTGTCCTCTCTTATTTCCTTGAGCAGTGGTTTGTAGTTTTCCTTGAAGAGGTCCTTCGTGTCCCTTGTAAATTGTATTCCTAGGTATTTTATTCTCTTTGTAGCAATTGTGAATGGGAATTCACTCATGATTTGGCTCTCTGCTTGTCTATTATTGGTGTATAGGAATGCTTGTGATCTTTGCACATTGATTTTGTATCCTGAGAATTTGCTGAAGTTGCTTATTAGCTTAAGGAGTTTTGGGGCTGAGACGATGGGGTTTTCTAAGTATACAATCATGTCATCTGCAAACAGAGACAATTTGATGTCCTCTCTTCCTATTTGAATATCCTTTATTTCTCTCTCGCCTGATTGCCCTGGCCAGAACTTCGAATACTACGTTGAATAGGAGTGGTGAGAGAGGGCATCCTTGTCTTGTGCCGGTTTTCAAAGGGAATGCTTCCAGCTTTTGCCCATTCAGTATGATATTGGCTATGGGTTCGTCATAAATAGCTCTTATTATTTTGAGGTATTTTATATATTATTTGAGATACTTTGATCCTACCAAATGCATTTATCAGTTCTAAGAGTGTTTTGGAGGAGTCTTTGGGGTTTTCAAAATATAAGATCATGTCATCTGCAAACAGGGACAATTTGACTTCCTCCTTTCCAATTTAGATGCCCTTTATTTCTTTCTCCTGCTTAATTGCTCTTGGTGGCTAAAATTTCCAGCACTATGCTGAATAAAAGTGGTGAAAGTGGGTTTCCTTGTCTTTGACCAGATCTTAGAAAAAAAGGCTTTCAACTTTTCCTTATTCAGTTTGATGTTACCTGTGGGTTCATCATATATGGTCTTTATTGTTTTGAGGTATGTTTTTTCTATATCTAATTTGTTGATAGTTTTTACCATGAAGAGATGTTGAATTTTATTAAATGTTTTTCTTCATGTGTTGAGATGGTTATATGGATTTTGTCCTTCATTCTGTTGATATGCTATATCACATTTATTGATTTGCATATGTTGAACCAGCCTTCCATTCCTGGGATAAATTCCGCTTGATCATATTGTATAATCTTTTTGATGTGCTGTGGGATGTGGTTTACTAGCATTTCGTTGAGGATTTCTCATCTATGTTCATTAGGGCTATTTGCACGTAGTTTTCTTTTTTTGTTGTTGTGTCTTTGTCTGGTTTTGGTATCAGAGTAATGTTGGCCCTGTAAAATGAGTAGAAAGAATTCTTTCCTCTTCCATTGTTTGGAATAGTTTGAGGATAACCGATGTTGGTTCTTCTTTAAACTCTGGTATAACTCAGCAGTGAAGCCATCCAGTCCTAGATTTTTCTTTATTGGGAGACTTTGTATTACTGATTCAATCTTATTACTTATTATCAGTCTGTTCATGTTTTCTATTTTTTTCAATCTTGGTGGGTTATATGTGACCAGGAATTAATCCATTTTTTCTAGGTTTTCCAATTTGTTAGTGTATTGCTGTTCATAATATTCTCTAATGATGATTCATATTTCTGTTTTATCACCTGTAATGTCTTCTTTTTTGTTTCTGATTTTATTTATTTGGGTCATCTCTCTTTCTTTCTTATTTTAACTAGTAGTTTTTTGTTTTGTTTTGTTTTGTTTATCTTTTCCTAAAACAAACCTTTTGTTTTCTTGATCTTTTGTATTGTTTTCCTAGTCTCTATTTTGTTTATTTCTGCTCTGACATTTCTTATTCATTTCCTTCTACTAATTTTGGGTTTGGCTTGTTCTTGTTTTTCTAGTTCCTTGAAGTGCATCATTAGGTTGTTTATTTGAAATCTTTCTACTTTTTTGACATAGGCATTTATTGCTACAAACTTCCTTCTTAGTACTGCTTTTTCTGTATCCCATAGGTTTGGTATGGTGGGTTTCCATTTTCATTTCTTTCAGGAAATTTTAAATTTTTCTTCTTAATTTCTCCCTTTAGCCATTGGTTGTCCAAAGGCATGTTTAATTTCCATGTATTTGTATAGTTTCCAAAGTTCCTCTTGTTATTGATTCCTAGTTTTATTCTACTATGGTCAGAAAAGATACTTGATACGATTTCAATGTTTTAAATGTTTTGAGACTTGTTTTATGACCTAACCCATATGATCCAACCTGAAGAATGTTCTATGTACTGATGACAAGAATGCATATTCTGAAGTTGTTTGATGAAATGCTCTGTAAATGTCAGTTAGGTCCACCTGGTCTAGAGTGTAGTTTAGCTCTGATTTTTTTCTGATGTTCCTGTCTGGGCAATCTGTCCATTGCTGAAAACTGTGTTAAAAGTCCCCTAGTATTATTATATTGTAGTCTATATCTACCTTTAGATCCATCAATATTTTCTATACACATTTGGGTGTTCAGGTGTTAGGTGCATTTATATTTACAATTGTTATATACTCTTGCTGAATTGACCTATTTATCGTCATATGATGGCTTTGTCTCTTTTTGCTGTTTTTGACTTACAGTCTGTTTTATCTGATATAAGTATAGCTACTCCTGCTCTCTTTTAATTTACATTTGCAGGAAGTATCCTCTTTTCATCCCTTCACTTTCAGTCTATGTGTGTCCTTACGTATGAGGTGAGCCTCTTGTAGGCCACATATATATGTGTCTTGTTTTTTATCATCCAGTCATTGCATATCTTTTATTTGAAGAAATTAATTCATATACATTCAAGATTATTATTGATAGGTATGAACTTACTCTTGCCATTTAGTTCATTGTTTTCTAGAGTTTTCTTTTTTTTTTTTTTTCAACTTTTTAGAGTCAGGGGTACATGTACATATTTGTTACAAAGGTATATTGCATGATGCTGAGGTTTGGGGTATGACTGAACCTGTCACCCAGGTAGTGAGCATAGTACCCAATAGGTAGTTTTTCAGCCCTTTCCCCTCCTCCACCCGCTAGAAGTCACTAGTTTTGTTGCCATCTTTATGACAATGAGTACCTGATGTTTAGCTCCCACTTATAAGTGAGAACATGCAGTGTTCAGTTTTCTGTTTCTGCATTAGTTCCCTTAGGATAATGGCCTCCAGCTGCAACCACGTTGCTGCAAAGGACGTGATTTCATTCTTCCTTATGGCTGCATAGTATTCCATGGTGTATGCATACCACATTTTCTTTATCCAGTCCACTGTTGATGGGTACCTGGGTTGATTCCATGTTTTTGTTATTATGAATAGCACTGTGATGAACATATGGATGCATGTGTCATCTTGGTAGAACAATTTATTTTTGTTTGAGCATATACCCAGTAATGGGATTGCTGGGTCAAATGGTAGTTCAACAATTAGTTCTTTGAGAAATCTCCAAACTGCTCTCCACAGCGGCTGGACTAATTTTTACATTCCCACCAGCCATATATAGGTGTCCCCTTTTCTCTGCAGCCTCACCAATATCTGTTTTTGTTTTTTACTTTTTAACAAAAGCCATTCTGACTAGTGTGAGATGGTATCTCCTTGTGGTTTTGACTTGCATTTCTCTGATGATTAGAGATGATGAGCATTTTTCATGTTTGTGGGTCACTTGTATGCCTTCTTTTGAGAAGTGTCTGTTCATGTCCTTTGACCACTTTTCAATGAGGTTATTTGCTTTTTGCTTGTTGATTTAAGTTCCCTACAGATTCTGGATATTTCTAGTTGTTTTACAGATCTTTTGCTCCCTTCCTCTTCTCTTGCTTTCTTTCTTAGTTGTTTGATGGCTTTCTGTAGTGGTATACCTTGGGTCTTTTCTATTTCTCTTTTGTCTTTCTATTGTAGGCTTTTGCTTTGTGGTTACCCTGAGGTTTACATAAAACATCTTATACAGCCAGGCACAGTGGTGCATGCTTGTAATTCTAGCTACTTGGGAGGCTGAGACAGGAGGATCACTTGACCCCAGGAGTTCAAGGCTGTAGTACACCATGATCATGCCCCTGAATACCCACTGCACTCTAGCCTGGGCAACATAGTAAGATTCCATCCCTAAAAAAATTTTTTTAATTAGCTGGCCGTCAAATTCGTCAAATGCCCATCAATCAACAAGTGGATAAAGAAATTGTGGTGTATACACACACACACACACACACACACACACACACACACATATATATGATGGAATACTACTCAGCCATAAAAAGGAATGAACTAATAGCATTCACAGCAACCTGGATGGGATTGCAGACTATTATTCTAAGGGAAGCAACTCAGCAATGGAAAACCAAACATCGTATGTTCTGACTCATAAGTAGGAGCTAAGCTATGAAGATGCAAAGGCAGAAGAGTGATACCATGGACTTTGGGGACTCAGGGGAAAAGGATGAGAAGGGGGTGAGGGATAAAAGGCTACAACTGGGTTCAGTGTGTACTGCTCAGGAAAAATGGGTACACCAAAATCTCACAAATCACCACTAAAGAACTTACTCATGTAACCAAATAACACCTGTTCCCCAAAAACCTATGGAAATGAAAAATTTAAAAATTTTAAAGTTAAAAATCATAAATAAATAACATAAAAATTAGTTGGGCATGATGTCACACACCTGTGGTCCCAGCTACTTGAAAGACTGAAGTGGGAGGATCACTTGAGCCCAGGAGTTCAAGCCAGCAGTGAGCCATGATTGTGCTGCTGCACTCCAGCCTGGGTGACAAAGAAAGACCCTGTCTCAAAAATTAAATTAAAATAAAATTTAAAAAATAAAAACATCTTATACTCATAATAGATTATCAATAATAACTTAATTTTGGTTGCATACACAATACCTCCACTTTTACTCCACCTCCTCCCATGTTTTGTTTTTGATGTTACACATTTATATCATCTTATAACATGTATCCCTTAGCAAATTATTGTAGCTTTAGTTGTTTTAAATGGTTTTCCCTTTTGAACATTATACTAGAAATACAATTGACTTATCTACTACTGTTACAGTATTAAAGAGTTTTGGATTTGACAATGTACTTTTTTACCAGTGAGTTTTATACTTTCATATGATTTAGTTGCTAATTAGCATCCTCTTCAGGTGAAGAAGTTCATTTAGTTTTTGTAATGCAGGTCTAATGGTAATAAAGTCTCTCAACTTTTGTTTTTCTGAGAAAGTCTTAATCACCCCTTCATTTTTTGAAAGACAGTGTTGCTGGGTATAGTTTTCTTGATTGGTGGTCTTTTTCTTTCAGGGTTTTGACTATATCATCCCACTCTATTATAACTTGCAAGGTTTCTGCTGAGAAGTCTGTTTATATTCTTATGGAAGTTCCCCTATGATAATTTGCTTTTCCCTTCCTGCTTTCAATACTCTCTCAGTCTTTTAACTTTAACAGTTTGACTATGATGTGGCCTGGTGTGGATCTCCTTAGGTTCATCTTGTTTGGTGTGCTATGGACTTCCTGGATCTGGCTTTCCAATTTTTTCCCAGACTTGGGAAGTTTTCTACCATTATTTCTTTGTATATGTTTTCTCTCCCTTTCTCTCTTTTTTTCTACTTCTGGCTCTGACTCTGGCTATCAATTATGTGTAAGTTATTTTGCTTGAAGCTATCCCATAAGTCACTTAAGTTATCTTCACTCTTTGTCATTTTTTTTCTTTTTGTTCCTCAGATTGAATGATTTCCAGTGTTCTGTCTCCAAGTTCACTGATTCTTTTGACTGCTTGATCTATTCTGTTGTTGAACCCCACTACTGAATTTTTCAGTTCAGTTATAATATTCTTCTGATCCATGATTTCCATTTGGTTCTTTGTAATACTTTCTGTCTCTTTAAGTTATCATCTTGTTCTTCCATTGCTACCCTGACCCTGTTAGCATCTTTATGACCATTATTCTGAATTCCCTGTTGGGTAAATTACAAAACTCCACTGCCTTTGGGTCAGTTTCTGGAGATTTATCTTGTTCCTTTATTTGGAATATAATCCTGTTTCTTCATTTTTCTCAATTCTTTGTGTTGATTTCTGCACGTTAGATAAAATATCTACTTCTCTCCATCTTGTTTTACTAGCCTTGTATAGAAGAAGGTTTTCACCAATCCATGTGGCCAGAGGTTTTAAGGTGCCTCTCTAATCTTTGTGTTTGTCCAGACTGCCATCACTGTTTTGGGTGGCTCTCAGGAGCTTAGAATGTGCCACATCTTGTCAGTACCCTGAGACCAGCATGATAGGAGCAAGGTTCTTTAGATACAGCTGGTAAGGTTGGGGTATATGGCCAGTAGTGGGATTGCTGGATCAAATGGTAGTTCTACTTTTAGTTCTTTAAGGAATCTCCACACTGTTTTCCATAGTAGCTGTATTAGTTTACATTCCCACCAGCTGTGTAGAAGCATTCCCTGATCACTGCATCCATGCCAACATCTACTGTTTTTTGATTTTTTGATTATGGCCATTCTTGCAGGAGTAAGGTGGTATCACATTGTGGTTTTGATTTACATTTCCCTGATCATTAGTGTTGTTGAGCATTTTTTCATATGTTTGTTGGCCATTTGTATATCTTCTTTTGAGAATTGTCTATTCATCTCCTTAGCCCACTTTTTTATGGGATTGTTATTTTTTTCTTATTGATTTGAGTTCATTGTAGATTCTGGATGTTAGTCCTTTGTCAGATGTATAGATTGTAAAGCTTTTCTCCCACTCTGTGGGTTGTCTGTTTACTCTGCTGACTGTGCCTTTTTTTTGTGCAAAAGTTCTTTAGTTTAATTAGGTCCCAGCTGTTAATCTTTGTTGTTGCATTTGTTTTTGGGTTCTTGGTCATGAACTCCTTGCCTAAGCCAATGTATAGAAGGGTTTTTCCAATGTTATCTTCTAGAATTTTTATAGTTTCAGGTCTTAGGTTTAAGTCCTTAATCCATCTTGAGTTGATTTTTGTATAAGGTGAGAGATGAGGATCCAGTTTCATTCTTCTACATGTGGCTAGCCAATTATCCCAGCACCATTTGTTGAAAAGGGTGCCCTTTCCCCACTTTACATTTTTGCTGGCTTTGATGAAGACCAGTTGGCCATAAGTATTTGGGTTTATTTCTGGGTTCTCTATTCTGATCCATTGGTCTATGTGCCTATTTTTATACCAGTACCATGCTGTTTTGATGACTATAGCCTCATAATATAGTTTGAAATCAGGTAGTGTGATGCCTCCAGATTTGTGCTTTTTGCTTAGTCTTGCTTTGGCTATGCAGGCTCTTTTTTGTTTGTTTCTATATGATTTTGGGAATTATTTTTTCCAATTCTGCAATGAATGATGGTGGTATTTTGATGGGAATTGTACTGAGTTTGTAGATTGCTTTTGGCAGTATGGTCATTTTCACAATATTGATTTTACCCATCCACGAGCATTAGATGTGTTTCCATTTGTTTGCGTCATCTATGATTTCTCTCAGCAGTGTTTTGTAGTTTTCCTTGTAGAGGTCTTTCAACTCCTTGGTTAGGTATATTCCTAAGTGGGTTTTTTGTTTTGTTTTGTTTTGTTTTGTTTTTTTTGCAGCTATTATAAAACGGGTTGAGCTCTTGATTTGATTCTCTGCTTGGTTGCTGTTGGTGTGTAGAAGAGCTACTGATTTGAGTACATTAATCTTGTATCCGGAAACTCTGCTGAATTCTTTTATCAGTTCTAGGAGCTTTCTGGAGGAGTCCTTATGGTTTTCAAGGTAAATAACCATATCATCAGCAAACAGTGACAGTTTGACTTCCTCTTTGCCGATTTGGATGCCCTTTATTTATTTCTCTTGTCTGATTGCTCTAGCTAGGGCTTCCCGTACTATGTTGAAGAGGAGTGGTGAGAGTGGGCATCCTTGTCTTGTTCCAGTTCTCAGAGGAAATGCTTTCAACTTTTCCCCATTTAGTATTATGTTGGCTCTGGGTTTGTCATAGATGGCTTTTTTTTTTTTTTTTTTTTTTGAGATGGAGTCTCGCTCTGTCGCCCGGGTTGGAGTGCAGTGGCCGGATCTCAGCTCACTGCAACCTCCGTCTTCTGGGTTCAAGCGATTCTCCTGCCTCAGCCTCCTGAGTAGCTGGGACTACAGGCATGCACCACCATGCCAGGCTAATTTTGTATTTTTAATAGAGACGAGGTTTCTCCATGTTGGTCAGGCTGGTCTTCAACTCCCGACCTCTGGTGATCTGCCCACCTCAGCCTCCTAAAGTGCTGGGATTACAGGCATGAGCCACCACATCCAACTCGTAGTAACTGTTTTATAAATTTGGGATCTCCAGTGTTTAGTATCTATATGTTTAGAATTGTGATATTTTCCTGTTGGACAAGGCCTTTTACCATTATATAATGTCCTCTTTTGTCCCTTTTAACTGCTGTTGCTTTAAAATTTGTTTTGTCTGATATAAGAATAGCTACCCCTGGCCGGGCACGGTGGCTCATGCCTGTAATCCCAGCACTTTGGGAGGCCGAGGCGGGCAGATCATGAGGTCAGGAGATCGAGACCATCCTGCTAACATGGTAAAACCCTGTCTCTACTAAAAATACAAAAATAAAATAAAATAAAATAAAAATTAGCCAGGCATGGTGGCGGGCGCCTGTAGTACCAGCTACTTGGGAGGCTGAGGCAGGAGAATGGCATGAACCCAGGAGGCGGAGCTTGCAGTGAGCCGAGATCGCATCACTGCACTCCAGCCTGGGCAATAAGCGAGACTCTGCCTCAAAAAAAAAAAAAAAAAAAAAGAATAGCTACCCCTGCTCACTTTTGGTGTCCATGTGCATGAAATGCCTTTCTCCACCCCTTTACTTTAAGTTTATGTGAGTCCTTATGTGTTAGGTGAGCTCCCTGAAAGCAGCAGATAGTTGGTTGGTGAGTTCTTACCTATTCTGCAATTCTGTATCTTTTAAGTGGGTCATTTAGGCCATTTACATGCAATGTTGGTATTGAAATTTGAAGTACCATTGCATTCATCATGCTCTTTGTCGCCTGTGGACTTTGGTTTGTTTTTTGATTTTGCTCTTTACCTTGTATTTTTGTTTTATAGGTCCTGTGTCATTTATGCTTTAAAGAGGTTCTGTCTTGAAGTGTTTCCAGGATTTCTTTCAAGATTTAGAGCTCCTTTAAACAGTTCTTGTAGTAGTGGCTTGATAATGGCAAATTCTCTCAGTATTTGTTTGTCTGAGAATGACTGTATCTTTCCTTCATATACGATGCTTAGTTTCACTGGATACAAAATTACTGTCTGATAATTGTTTGTTTGAGGAGGCTGAAGATAGGGCCCCAATCCCTTCTAGCTTGTAGGGTCTCTGCTGAGAAATCTGCTGTTAAGGTTTTCCTTATAGGTTACCTGGTGCTTCTGTCTCACAGCTCTTAAGATTCTTTCCTTGGTCTTAACTTTGGATAACCTGATGACAATGTGCCTAGGCAAATATCTTTTTGCAATGAATTTCCCAGGTGTTCTTTGTGCTTCTTGTATTCAGATGTCTAGGTCTCTCGCAAGGCCAGGAAAGTTTTCCTCGATTATTCCCCCAAATATGTTTTCCAGGCTTTTAGAATTCTCTTCTTCCTCAGGTACACCGATTATCTTAAGTTTGGTCATTTAACATAATCCCAGATTTCTTGGGAGGTTTTGTTCATATTTCCTTATTCTTTGTCTTTGCTGGATTGGGTTAATTCATAGACCTTGTCATCGAGCTCTGAATTTCTTTCTTCTACTTGTTCAATTCTATTGCTGAGACTTTCCAGAGCATTTCACATTTCTAAAAGTGTGTCCAAAGTTTCCTGAGTTTTTGATTGAGGTTTCTTTAAGTTATCTATTTTCATGAATATTTCTCCCTTCACTTCTTGTATCATTTTTTTGGACTTTTTTGCATTGGGCTTTGTCTTTCTCTGGTGCCTCCCTGATTAGCTTAATAACTACCCTCCTGAACTCTTTTTCAGGTAAATCAGGTATTTATTCTTGGTTTGGATCCATTGCTGGTGAACTAGTGTGATTTTTGGGGGGGTGCTGAAGAGCCTTGTTTTGTCACATTACCAGGATTGGTTTTCTGGTTCCTTCTCATTTGGGTAGGCTCTGTCAGAGGGAAGGTCTAGGGCTGAAGGCTATCGTTCAGATATTTTGTCCCACAGGGTGTTCCCTTGATGTAGTACTCTCCCCCTTTTCCTATGCATGTGGCTTCCTATGAGCTGAACTGCAGTGATTATTGTCTTTCTTCTGGGTCTAGCCACCCAGCTAGTCTACCTGGCTCGAGGCTAGTACGGGGGGTTTCTGCACAGAGTCCTGTGATGTGAACCATCTATGGGTCTCTCAGCCATGGATATCAGCGCCTGTTCCAGCGGAGGTGGCAGAGGATGCAATGGACTCTGTGAGGGTCCTTAGGTGCAGTGGACTCCATGAGGGTCCATGGCTTTGGTGGTTTAATACTCTATTTTTGTGCTGTTTGGCCTCCTGCCAGGAGGTGGCACTTTCCAGAAAGCATCAGCTATAGTAGTGTGGAGAGGAACTGGTGGCATGTGGGGCCCTCAAACTCCCAAGATTATATGCCCTTTGTCTTCTACTACCATATGGATAGGGAATGATCATCAGATGGGGTTGGGGCTAGGTGTGTCTGAGCTCAGACTCTCCTTGGGTGGGTCTTGCTGTGGCTGCTGTGGGGGATGGGGATGAGATTCCCAGGTCACTGGAGTTGTGTACCTAGGAGGATTATGGTTTTCTCTTCCTTCCTTCCTTCTTTCCTTCCTTCCTTTCTTCTATGGGCCCTCTTGTGATTGCTGGTTTGTTCTTGCAGTCAATCTGGAGCTAAAATTCACAATGTGAGCCTCTGCATGCTGCTCTCTCTGGAGCTGCAATCTAGTCCTGCCTCCAGTCTGCCATAATGATATGTAAACCCTTTCCAATGTGCTTTTTAATTTTTTAATTTTTGTTTTGAGATGGAGTCTCGCTCTTGTCATCCAGGCTGGAGTGCAGTGGTGCGATCTCAGCTCACTGAAACATCTGCCTCCCGGGCTCAGGTGATTCTCCTGCCTCAGCCTCCTGAGTAGCTGGGATTACAGGCACCCACCATCATGCCCAGCTAATTTTTGTATTTTTATTAGAGACAGGATTTCGCTATATTGGCCAGGCTGTTCTTGAACTCCTGACCTCAGGTGATCTGTCTGCCTTGGTTTCCCAAATTGCTGGGATTACAGGCTTGAGCCACCACGGCCAGCCTCAATGTGCTTTTTTAATGTTCAAAAAGATCTGTTTTTAAGTTTGGAGATACTTCTGCTTGATCTAGTCTATTGTTGAAGCTTCCAGATGTATTTCATATTTCATTCAATAAATTATTCAGTTTCAGAATTTCTACTTGATTCTTTTCTATATCTCTTCAGTAAATTCCTCATTCATATCCTGAATAGTTTTTCTGATTTATGTTTTTCAATTTTTTTCTTTTATCTCACTGAGCTTCTTTAAAACCAGTATTTCAAAGTCTTTATCTGAGATTTTGAAAATTTCCTTTTGATTGTTATCTGTTGCTGGAAAATTATTATTTCTTTGGAAATGTCATATTTCCTTGCTTTTTCATGTTTCCTGTGTCTTTATATTGATATCTGTGCTTCTAATATAAGTCACTTCTTCTAATTTTTTGAAGGGGATGACTTTTTTCTAAAGATGTATCTATGGTGTTCGTTGGGTAAGGCAATTTGGCTTTGATTCTGGGTGTGTACAATAGTGTATTGCACAATGCAGTTTCTGTATGATTTCTTCAGCTGTAAACAGTGTCAGTGGTATCTGTGACACAGTGGTATCTGTGATTCCTCAAATGGTTTAGGGTGTGGTTATTAGTGGAGACTGTGGTAATGTTTTGCTGGGGACTGGAACACCAGGTAGGCCAGTCTTCAGGTCTCATTGGTGATTACAGTGGGCTGAGTGTGCCTGTCCTTGGCCCCAGAACGGTATGCACTGTCCTTAGTGTTAGCAGCTTAAGGCAGGCTGATGCCTGGGCCTCCAGGTGGCTTGCTTGGATGCCAGTAGTGGTAGCAATTGTACAGGTAGGTGGGTGGGTTCTTGGACACTTGGGCAACAGGTGTGGTGGGGAGGACAGCAGTAGCAATTCCAAGACCACCCTCTGGGTCCCAGGCAGTGTTCACTTGTGTTGGCAGTGGCCTGGGCTGGGTGGGGCAGTCTCCAGACCGGCAGGTGGTGGGTATAGATAGGCGCAAGCTGTGGTGGTAGTAGGAGGTGGTAGTAGGTGGGCGGGCCCAACCTTTGGCCCCCAGGAAGAATGCCCAGGTGTCAATGGTGTTGAACTAAACTGGAAAATTCCCATGTCCCTAGACTGCATGCTCTGGCATAAAAGGGCTGTGGGCAAAGCTGGGCTGGCAGAGGCTTATCCTAGGTTCCTTGATGGTGTGTGCAGGTGCTGGCTGTGGTAGGCAGGAGCAGGGTGATCCCTAGGCTCCCAGAAGAATAGTAAGGTGGTGTATGGCAGGGACTATGCTGTGGCCATTACTGGGGAGGGCACAGGTGCTTTCATTGGTAGTATCTGTATGCAGGTGGATGGGGTGTGTGCTTTGCTCATGCTTCAGCCCCAGCAGATGTAGCCTATAGTGATGGCAGCTGCAGGCAGGCTGTCTGAGCACATGAAAATGTACAATTGTTCTACTGCTGAAGACAGCAAGGTCACTGCCGGTGGCCCACACTTTGGCCCTGGCAGCATCAGCCAGCCACTGTGGTGGCTGTAGGCAGGGAATGTCAGTGGAGCTCCAGGGATGTGGTGATGCAGGCACTGTTGAGCTCCAAGGAAGGGTGCAGTCTGTTGGGGGCTGGGACCTCAAAATGGCACTTTTCCACAACTACTTAGGACTCAGGGGATGTGTGGAATCCAGCATGAGCTCCCTTTTTGAAGCAGTGCCATTGCACAGTCTCCAGGTACTTCCTGTTAGTTCCAGGGCTCACAAATCTCAGGGGGCTCTCTTGTGGCTGGATTGCAAGAGTCCATGGTGGGAATGTGGGCCACTCAAGGGGTGGGGGGCGGAGAGAGAGACTCTCACTTTTTCCTCACACTGAGGAGTCTCTCCAGGCTTCCAGACAATCCTAGCTGAGCAGGCTGCCTCACTTCCCTCTCCTTCCTTCCTTAAAGTATTTCCTGTCATTTATCTGTTTAATTCCAGTGTTCTCTCTTGGACGATCTATTCAAATGGAAATTATCTATTCACTATTTAGGTTCTTCTTGTGGAAGAGGTGATTACAAGATGTCTCTAGTCAGCCATCTTAAAGGAAAGATCTTGTAAAGGCTTTTTTCATGGCCTAGCATATGCTCTATGCTGTATCCTGGGGAATGGTCCATGTGCACTTAAGAAGAATGTATAATTTGCTGTTGTTGGGTGGAATGTTCTGTAGATGTTTGTTAGGTCTAGTTGTTCTGTAGTGTTATAAAACACTTCTATTTCATTTTTCATGTTTTACCTAGTTGTTCTACCCATTACTGTAGGTGGAGTATAAAAGTCTCCAATTATTATTGAGTAGTCTACTTCTCCCTTCACTTTTGTCAGTTTTTGCTTCATGTGTTTTGGAGTTTATATTTTCTTGATTGACCCCTTTATCGTGATGAAATGGATAAAATGTCTTTTGTCTCTAGTAACAGCTTTTGTCTAAAAGTCTTATTTTGTCTGATATTAATATAGGTACTTCAGTTCTCTTTTGGTTACAGAATGCAGGGTATATGTTTTCTATCCTTTTACTTTCAAGATACTTGCATCTTTGTATATAAACTGTCTCCTGTAGAGACCCGTTATATCATGTTTTTAAATCCAGTCTGCCAATGTCTGCCTTTTAATTGGAGAGTTTAATGCATTTATATTTGATGTAATTACTGATAAAAAATTACTTCTACCATTTTGAAATTTTATTTTCTATATGTCTTATAAATTTTTGTTCTACAGTCACTTCATTACTTCCTTCTTTTGACTTAATAGATATTTTCTAGTGTACCAGTTTAATTTCCTTTTTTTTTACTATACATTTTTGTTATTTTCTTCATGGTTGCCGTGAGGATTACAATCACATATTAACATCTTAATATGTAACAATGTAGTTCAGATTAACACAAACTTAATTTCAAAAGTATACAAAAACTTTCAAATAATATAGCTCCATTCTCCCTCCCCTTATATCATTATTGTCAAAAATAACATCTTTATACTTTGTGTGCCCACCAAAATAAATTCATAATTATTGTTTCATCAAGTTGTGTTCTCAATCACATAGGAAAAAAAGAGAACTATAAATAAAAGATTCACTAATATGCTCTTTCATATGTTTACCTATGTGTAGATTCATCTTTCATTTGAGCTTGTAGGACTATTTTTAGCATTTCTTCTAGGTCAGGAATGCTAGCAATCAACTAGGTCAGTTTTTGTTTATCTGAGAATGTCTTAATTTTGCCTTATTTTTGAAGCATAATTTTACCCAATATAGATGTCTTAGTTGATAGAGGCTTGGGGGGGGGGTCTTTAAAATTTTTTTTTTTCTTTTAGAACTTTGAATATGTCTTCCCACCATCTTCAGGCTTCCATGGTTTCTGATAAAAAGTGTTAATCTTATTGCAGACCCCCTGTATGTAATAAGCCACTTTTCTCTTGCTGCTTTCAAGATTCTATTTGGCTTTCAGCCAGGTACGGTGGCTCACATCTGTAATCCCAGCACTTTGGGAGCCTGAGGCAGGCGGATCACCTAAGGTCAGGAGTATAAGACTATCCTGGCCAACATGGCAAAACCCCATCTCTACTAAAAATACAAAAAGTAGCCAGGCATGATGGTGTGTGCCTGTAGTCCCAACTACTCAGGAGGCTAAGGCAGGAGAATTGCTTGAACCCAGGAGGGGGAGGTTGCAGCGAGCCAAGATCATGCCACTGCACTCCAGCCTGGGCAACAGAGCGAGGCTCTGTCTCAAAACAAACAAACAAAAGATTCTATTTGGCTTTAACTTTGGACAGTTTAATTATAATGTGTCTCTTGAAGTTTGTTTGGCTTCTTGAATGTGTAAATTAATATTTTTAATCAAATTTGGGAACTTTTCTGCCATTATTTCTTAAAATATTCTTTTTATCCTTTTCTCTTTCTTCTCCTGAAACTTTTCTGAGGCATATTGCATGATTAATGTTGTCCCACAAGTTTCTTGGGGTCTGTTAACTTTCTTTCATTCTTTTTACCTTCTGTTCCTCAACTGGATAATCTCAATGGACATATCTTCAAGTTCATCAATGTTTTCTTCTGCCAGACTAAATCTGCTGTTAAGCCCTTCTAGTAATTTTTTTACTTCAGTTGTTGTATTTTCCAACTTCATGATATCTCTTTAGACCTTCTGATTTCTTTTTGTTTCCTAATCTTTTTTAAAAATCTGTCAAGGGCACCCATTTTTCTTAATAATGTAAAAAAGATTGCATTAACATGGCTAAATTCTCAGAACTCTCAGTTCTTTAGAGACAGACTAAATCACTAGTATCATTGTTTACAAAAGTGTCTTGAACTTGATGGAGCTTATGTTGAGAAGTAAAGTTTACATGTTTTATTTTTATCTTTTAATATCATTGCTCTACAAATCTTTTGACGTCACCTTGTATACATGGAATCATAAAATGTGTCATCTTTTGTGACTGGCTTATTTCACTTAACATGTTTTCAAGGACATTCATGTTGTAGCAGGTATCACTACTTCATTTGGTGGTATTTCCAAATAATAGTACATTGCACAAATATATTAACTCTGTTTATCCATTAATCAGCTGATGGACGTAAAGACTGTTTCTACTTTTTGGCTTTTATGAATAACACTGCTATGAACATTTGTGTACAAGTTTTTGTGTGGAAATAAATTTTTATTTCTCTTATGTATATACATAGGAGGGAAATTCCTGTATCATATAGTAACTCTATGTCTAACCTTTAAAGAAACTGCCAGACTGTTTTACACAGCAGTTACACCATTTTACATTCCCACCAGTAATGTATGAAGGTTACAATTTCTCCACATCTTTGTCAGCACTTGTTACTGTCTTTTTTTAAAATTATAGCCTTCCTAGTCTGTGTGAAGTGGTATCTCATTATTGTTTTAATTTGCATTTGCTTAATGACTAATGATGTTAAGCATCTCTTCATGTACTTATTGGCCATTTGTATATTTTCTTTAGACAAATGTCTATTCAAGTCTTTTGTACATTTGTTAATCAGGTTGTCTTTGGTGGGGGGGGGGGGGTGGATAATTCTGCTAGTTTTTATTTCCCTTCCCTGTCTACTTGATATTAACTTTATTTATTTATTTATTTATTTATTTATTTATTTATTTATTTTGAGACAGAGTCTCGCTCTGTCACCCAGGCTGGAGTGCAGTGGCACCATCTTGGCTCACTGCAACCTCCGCCTCCTGGGTTCAAGCAATTCTCCTGCCTCAGCCTCCCAAGTAGCTGGGATTACAGGCTCCCACCACCACATCCAGCTAATTTTTTGTGTGTATTTTTAGTAGAGACAGGGCTTTGCCATGTTGGCCAGCCTGGTCTCAAACTCCTGACTTCAGGTGATCCACCAGCCTCAGCCTCCCAAAGTGCTAGGATTATAGGCATGAGCCACTGCACCCGAGTCCTGATATTAATTTTTAAATTAAAAGACTTTATTTTTTTTATTTTTATTTTTTTTGAGACAGAGTCTCGCTCTGTCGCTCAGGCTGGAGTGCAGTGGCCAGATCTCAGCTCACTGCAAGCTCCGCCTCCTGGGTTTACGCCATTCTCCTGCCTCAGCCTCCCGAGTAGCTGGGACTACAGGCGCCCGCCACCTCGCCCGGCTAGTTTTTTTTGTATTTTTTAGTAGAGACGGGGTTTCACCATGTTCGCCAGGATGATCTTGATCTCCTGACCTCGTGATCCGCCCGTCTCGGCCTCCCAAAGTGCTGGGATTACAGGCTTGAGCCACCGCGCCCGGCCTTAAAAGACTTTATTTTTAAAAGCAGTTTCAGGTTTACAGAAAAACTGAGCAGAAAGTACAGTCTCCATATATTCCTTACTCCCTGCCCCCAGTTTTCCCTGTTATTAACATTTGCATGACTGTGGCATATTTTTTACAATCAGTGAATCAATATTGATAAATTAAAGTCCATATGTTAGTGTTCATTCTGTGTGCTATACAGTTCTATGGGTTTTGCCAAATGTATTAATATGTCATGTATCCATCATTACAGTATCATCCAGCATAATTTCACTGTCCTGAAAATGCCCTGTGCTCCACTCATTCATCTTTTCCCCACTTGCCATGACCACACCAAAGCCGTGACAACCACTTATCTTTTTAATATATCTATAGTTTTCCCTTTTGCAGAACATCATATCATTAGAATCAGAATAGTATGTGGCTTTTCAGACTGGTTTCTTTCACTCAGCAACATGCATTTAAGGGTCCTCTGGGTCTCTTGTGGCTTGACAGTTCATTTCTTTTTATCACTGAATAATATTGCATTGTATAGGTATGCCATAGCTTTTCTTAAAATTTACTCATCATTAAAGGACATCTTGATTACTTCTAATTTCTGGCAATAATGAATAAAGTTGATATAAAAATTTTTGTGTAGGATTTTGCATGGATATATGTTTTCAATTTGTTGAGGTAAACACCTAAGAGCATAAGGCATATTTAGTTTTATAAGAAACTACCAAACTGTCTTCCACAGTATCTGTACCATTTTGCATTCCCACCAGCTATGAAAGAGTTTCTGTTCTACATCTTCAGCAACATTGGTGTTATCAAGGTTTTGGATTTTAGCCATTCTAATTGGTGTGGAGTGGTATCTCATTGTTGTTTTAATTTTGCAATTCCCTAATGACATATATGTTGAGCATCTTTTCATATGCATATTTACCATCTGTATATTTTCTTTGGGCAGGTGTCCATTCAGGTCTTTTGCACATCTTTTCATTGGGTTGCTCATTTTCTTATTGAGTTTTAAGAGTTCTTCATATATTTTTGATAACAGTTGTTTATCAGATATGTCTTCTGCAAATATTTTCTCCTAGTCTTTGTTGTGTCTTTTCATTTACTTAACAGTGTCTTTCATAAAACAGAAGGTTTTAACTTTGATGAAGTATAATTTACCAATTTTTTCTTTCATGGATTGTGCTTCATGTGTTGTATCTAAAAACTCATTGCCAAACACAAGGTTACCTCTATGTTCTCCTATGTTATCTTCTAGAAGCTTTGTAGTTCTCTGTTTTACATTTATAGGGCCTGTGAGAAGGTGACAGAGGTTAAATGAAGTCATAAGGATAGGGCCCTAGTTGAATAAGGCTAGTGCCCTTATAAGAGGAAGAGATGCCAGTTTTCTCGCTCTCTGCCGTACGAGGACACAGCAAGAAAGTGGCCATCTACAAGTCAAGAAGTGGGCCCTCACCAGAAACCAAATTACTGTCACCTTGATCTTAAACTTCCCAGCTTCCAAAACTGTGAGAAATAAATTTCTGCTGTTTAAGCCACGTGGCCTACAGTATAAGTTATAGCAGCCCAAGCAAACTAAGAACCCTTAGCATATTCATCACAGTTACTTTAAATCTCTGGTCCCATAATTCCAAAATATCTGCCACATCTGAGTCTGGTTCCAGTGTTTGCTTTGTTTCTTCAAGACTGTGGTTTTGTTTGTTTGTTTGTTTGTTTTTGTTTTTATGCTTTTTAGCATATCTTAAAATTTTTCTGTTGAAAGCCAGGCATGATGTACTGGGTAAAAGAAACTGAACTGAGGTAGATAGGTATTTAGAATGAAATTTAGAGGCAACTTCAGAAAGTACTCAAAAACAAAATTATGGGAGCATGCCAAATGGACACAGGAGCCAGCCTGAAAGAGCTTGCAATGGACAAGGTTGGAACAATTTGGGCAACAAAGTAAGTTATTCTTCCTTATAGAGGAATTCTAAATAATTTACATAGATACTTGCCTTCCAGGAAGTGGCACTTAATCCCCCTCAAACCCTCATAAGTGTGGGCTGGACTTGGTAACTTCCTTTCAAAGAATAGAGTATGGAAAAGGGGTGAAGTAACTTGATAGTGGAAAAACCTGGCAAACACTACCTTGGTTAGCTGAGCAAAGCCTTGATATAGTGCAATGAGAATGGAACATTACCTTTGTGGTCTTTCTCTCAAACACTTATAACTCCATTCTAATCATGAGGAAAGCATAAAACAAATCCCAATTGAGGGACATTCTACAAAATGCCTGAGCAGTACTCCTCAATAGGTCATCAAAACAAGTTTGAGAAACTGTCACAGTCAAGAAGAGACTAAGGAGAAATTACAACTAAATGTAACGAGGTATCATGGACTGGCTCCTAGAATAGAAAAAGTCAATAGATAAAAACTAGCAAAATTGAATAAAGTATGGACTTTAGTAATAATAATGTATCATTATTGGTTTATTACTTGTAACAAATGTACCATACTAATCTAAGATGATAATAAAACCCATAACTCTGTGTAGGGCCAAAGGAAGGGAAGTGGGCTGATACGGGAACTCTCCGCGCTATCTTAGCAACTTTTTGGCAAATCTAAAACTACTCCAAGATACTAAGTTTCTTTTTTCCGGGCGCGGTGGCTCAAGCCTGTAATCCCAGCACTTTGGGAGGCCGAGACGGGCGGATCACGAGGTCAGGAGATCGAGACCATCCTGGCTAACACGGTGAAACCCCGTCTCTACTAAAAATTACAAAAAAAACTAGCCGGGCGAGGTGGCGGGTGCCTGTAGTCCCAGCTACTCGGGAGGCTGAGGCAGGAGAATGGCGTGAACCCGGGAGGCGGAGCTTGCAGTGAGCCGAGATCCGGCCACTGCACTCCAGCCTGGGTGACAGAGCAAGACTCCGTCTCAAAAAAAAAAAAAAAAATCACAAAACCTGGAAATTTTTATTTTAAAAAAATTAAAAATGAAAAAAAAAGAGTCAAATCCCAGCTGTATTTGTATTAATTGTGTAATCTTGTACAAGTCACTCTCTGAGCTTTGGTGTCCCTGTTTATAAAAGCGATAGAATACTGTTTTTGAGTGACATCTGAAAGATAGCAGAGTAGGAAGCTCCAGGCCCTCCTTTCCCCCATGGAATCTGTGAAAGGAAATTAAATTTTGGGACGCCAAACTCATTTAGCAAAAGGGAAATGTCAAACTGGGAACTGGGTCATGCAAACCTGCCTCTCCCTTTTGGCTCCTCAATAAGATGGCTACAAGATGAAAAGCTACATGCCTCCTCCATATTTTGCCCACAAGGAAATTCCTAGTGAGTTGTTAAAATGTCACCATGGCAATGAAAATTGATAGCTTATCTTTACAGGTGCAGTCACCCTCGGCACACTAGACATAAACGCACGTCTGAGTGTTCCCCTGCCCCATTTTGTCTGTTATCTTATGTAAAATGCATATTCCCCACATTTTTCCTCTGCCTCTTTTATGTCATCTTATTAATGCAGATTCCCTGAGCCAGACAAAGGCATGAATGACTATTTTTTCCCTACCCTCCTCTTACGTGAAAATTGTGTACTTCTCAATATACCACCCTTTCTCCTTTAAATTTGGAGCCCGCAAAATCATCTTCGGAGATAGACACAGACCTGTCTCCCGAGTGCATCCTTAACTTTGGCAAATAAATCCCCCAAAATGATTAAGACTTGTCATTTTTCTCAATTGACATCTGGTAACCATGAAGGGATCCTGAGTGAAAGTGACCCAGCCTGCAGTAGCTCACCTCTCAGTGCTTGGCACCGGCTTGGGTAGCTTATAGCCCAAACTGAGAGGACAATTTGCCAAAGTCCAGGACGCTTTCCTCCAGGGATCTCTGATCTTTCAACATTTTCCAGTTGGGGGTCTGAGGTTTATTTGTTGTTAAAAACAAAACAAAACAACAACAAAGATTCCTTTTTTTGTAGGCGTTTCCACTCTCTTCCATCAAGGAAGGCGAGCCTGTCTGCTTCTGCATCTGCAAAAAGCAATCTTCAGCTGGGGCCCCCAACACTAGGTAAGAAACTGGTTTGGGATTCTGTCTTGCAAATTCTTTTAAATGACTAGAATTAGCATTAACAATCAGCTGGTGTTAATTTCCTACTTACACTTAGAGCACTCAGAAATTTGTGTGATCATTGTTAGTTTTGCTTGTTTTGTTTTTCTGTCTTTTGTGTGTGTGTGTGTGTGTGTGTGTGTGTGTGTGTGTGTGTGTATGTATGTTTTTGACCTATCGGATTTGACCAATTCTGAACCTTCAAGTTCATGAGTGTGAAATTCTCCACTCTGAAGAAACAGAACATGTTGCTCCCCTCAGCCCTTTGGGGCATTCTCAGGTGACTGAGAATCACGTGAGGGTGTCTAGGAGAAATGCTCCCTAAGACGTGCAGCAGCTCTAAATAGATTTCCCCCTCAGAAGAGCATACTTAGGGTCTAATCTCAGCCAGGAGGTGCATATAAGGAACTGACCCCTCCCAAACTTTGAGCCCCTGACACATTATGCCAGGTAGCCATGACATGGGTGGACCAAATTGGTTCAGGGTGTAATGGCCCTGTGAAAAGCTAGGTCTGCAAGCAGCACATTTTGGTCCAACACACATCCCCACTTCGTCAAATCCAAAGGGGAACTCCAAATTATGGAGAACAAGGCCTCTAAGACCCCAAAAGCTGCAGAACATAAAGTTCCCCCTTTAGAAACTCCAGCAGGGTATATGCAAAATACTTACGGTGAATCATCATGCAAATATTTAACCAAGCAGACCACTCTAACTAAGCAGATTCTAAGTTACAATGGCCTAAATGGGGATCTTTTGAGATGTCCAAATCAGTGTACCTGTGAACCAGGATGGAAAACGCAGACACAAAAACTAAACAACCAGAAAGGGAGAGCTATTTTTAGTGGTAGCTGGAAAGTAGCAAAAGGGGGGAAGACCACTGTCATGCGTGTCTCTGTGAAGAGACCACCAAACAGGCTTTGTGTGAGCAACAAGGCTGTTTATTTCACCTGGGTGTGGGTGGGCTGAGTCCAAAAAAGGAGTCAGCAAAGGGAGTTAGGGGTGGGGCTGTTTTATAGGATTCGGGTAGGTAGTGGAAAATTAGTAAAAGGGGGTTGTTCTCTTGTGGGCAGGGGCTGGGGTCACAAGGTGCTTAGTGGGGGAGCGTCTGAGCCAGGAGAAGGAATTTCACAAGGTAATGTCATCAGTTAAGGCAGGAACTGGCCATTTTCACTTCTTTTGTGATTCTTCAGTTGCTTCAGGCCATCTAGATGTATATGTGTAGGCTTGGGCTCAGAGGTCTGACATTTCTGTCTTCTTACATTAATAAGAAAAACAAAACAAGATAGTGGTGAAGTGTTGGGGTGGCAAAAATTTTTGGGGGTGATATAGAGAGATAATGGGCGATGTTTCTCAGGGCTGCTTTGAGCAGGATTAGGGGCAGTATAGGAACATAGAGTGGGAGAGATTAAGCTGAAGGAAGATTCTGTGGTAAGGGGTGATACTGTGGGGTCGTTAGAAGGAACATTTGTCATATAGAATGATGATGGCCTGGATACGGTTTTGTATGAATTGAGAACTAAACAGAAGACACAAGGTCTGAATAAGAGAAGGAGAAAAACAGGTATTAAAGGACTAAGAATTGGGAGGACCCAGGACATCTAATTAGAGAGTGCCTAAGGAGGTTCAGCATGATTATTTGCTTGGTTGGTGAGTTTTTGGACTCTATCTTGAGTTTTTTATGTTGTCATATACCAAGTCAGATTGATTTAGGTAAAAACAACATTCTTCATTTAAAAATATATAGAATCCCCCTTTTTTTTAGCAGTGAGTAAGTTGAAGCCTTGGTGATTTTGGAGGAAAGAGAAATGCAAAGCCAGCAGTTGTTTGTTAAAGAAGTATTAGAAACGGCTAGGAGAGAGTGAAATTGATAGTGTGGTGGAGATAGCTGGGGAGAGATAGAGGGTGGCATAAGAATGGGAATGAGAATAAGAGTGAGCATAAAAGTAAAGAATAGGACTTCATCAGGGTGAAAGTATTGGAGTGTACCTTGCCACTGAAGATCTTTTATCCACTTCAAGAGAGACTTAAGGGTGGCGGTTTTAGGTAAAACCAGGAGATATCAGTTATGATGGTTTGGAGGAAAAGTGTAAACTGGCAGTGTAAACAAGGGCAGGGCATTTATGAGTAGTTGAGAATGGTGAATAGGAGTATGACTAGACAGAAGACAGTAGGGATGACAAGTTTTTGTGGCACAGTCCAAGTTGGGCTGGTGTGTGGAATGAGACTGGGGCCTAATAAAAAGAGCGTCCATACAGGAGCTCAAATGGGCTGTACCCTGTAGCATCCCGAGGACAGGCCCGAATTCTGAGAAGGGCAAGTGGTAAAAGTATTGTCCAGTCCTTTTTAAGTTGGAGGCTGAGCTTGGTGAGGTGTGTATTTAAAAAACCGTGTTACCTTTCCTGAAGATTGAGGATGGTAAGGGGTATGAAGTTTCCACTGAATACCCAGAGCCTGAGAAACTGCTTGGGTAATTTGACTAATAAAGGCCGGTCTGTTATTGGACTATATAGGGGTGGGAAGGCCAAACCAAGAAATTTTGTCTGACAGTAAGGAAGAAATGACCGCGGTGGCCTTCTCCAACCCTGTGGGAAAGGCCTCTACCCATCCAGTGAAAGCGTCTACCCAGACCAAGAGGTATTTTAGTTTCCTGACTTGGGGCATGTGAGTAAAGTCAATTTGCCAGTCCTGGGCAAATCCCCGAGCTTGATGTGTAGGGAAGGGAGGGGGCCTGAACAATCCCTGAGGAGTAGATTCTACTACTATTACTACTATTACTACTACTATTCTACTACTGCTCTTCTAAGCAGATGGAACACTGAGAAGTGATTTCCTTGAGGACAGATTTCCACGATGGAAAGGAAATGAGAGGTTCCAAGAGGTGGGCTAGTGACTTGTAACCTACATGGAAGAGGTTATGAAATGACGACAGAATAGAATGGGCCTGTGAGGCTGGAAGGAGAATTTTCCTTGGTCCAAGAACCATTTGCCTTATGTGGGAAGAGATTGATAGGTGGAAGTTTCAGTGGGGAAGTAGGTGGGAGTGACTGATGAAAAGGAGAAAAACTGGCAGTGAGGGACAGAAGTTGGAACCTAGCTGCTTTTCTAGTTATCTTGTTAGCATAAGCATTGCCTTGAGCGATGGGATCTGATGCCTTTTGATGGCCCTTGCAGTGAATGACCCTAGGTTTTTTGGAAGTAGAGCAGCTTTAAGAAGAGTTTTTATTAAGGAGGCATTAATTATGGAGGACCTTTGTATAGTGAGGAAATTTTTTTCTGCCCTTATAACAGCATGGTGGTGCAGGATATGGAAGGCATATTTAAAGTCAGTATAAATATTGATGCATAGTCCCTTTGCAAGAGTGAGGGCCTGAGTTAAGGCAATGAGTTTGGCTTGCTGAGAGGTAGTGGAGGGGGGCAGAGTAGTAGCCTGAAGGATAGATGTGGAAGACACTATACCTTAGCCTGCCTTTGCCGGTGATTGGCAATTAGGCCTGGTGGAACTGTCATCAATAAACCAAGTGTGATCAGAATGAAGAACAGGAAAGAAAGAAATATGGGGAAATGGAGTGAATGCCAGGTGGATCAGAGAGATACAGTCATAGGGGTCAGATATGGTATCAGGAATAATGTGAGAGGCCAGATTGAAGTCCAGGCCAGGAACAATGGTAACTGGGAGACTCAACAAAGAGTGAGTACAGCTGAAGAAGCCAGGGGGCAGAAAGTATATGCATCAAGTGTGAGGAGGAAAATAGATTTTGAAAGTTATGGGAACTGTAGAGAGTAAGTGGAGCATAGCTTGTGATTTTGAGGGCCTCTAAAAGTATTAAAGCGGCAGCAACGAGGTGTGGCTGTAGCCTAGGAATAGTCAGGGAAGCAGATAATTTAGTTAAAATGTCTCGGCTTAATAAGGGAAGTGGGCAGGTGGGGATAACTAAAAAAGAGTGCATAAAAGAATGTTGTCCAAGTTGGCAACAGAGTTGGGGAGTTTTAAGGGGTTTAGAAGCCTGGCCATGAATACCCACAACAGTTACGGAGGCGAGGGAAACAGACCCTTGAAAAGAAGGTAAAGTGGAGTGAGTAGCCTCCGTATTGATTAAGAGAATGGACTTACCCTCTGCTTTAAGAGTTACCCAAAGTGTCTGTGATGGTCCAGGAGGCTTCCGAGGCGATTAGGCAGCGTCAGTCTTCAGCTGCTAAGCTGAGAAGATCTGGGAAGGAGTCAGTCAGAGAGCCTTGGGCCAGAGTTCCAGGGGATCTGGGAGGGGCTGCCAGGCGAGTTGGACAGTCCGATTTCCAGTGGGGTCCTGCATAGATGGGGCACAGCTTAGGAGGAATCCCGGGCTGTGGGCATTCCTTGGCCCAGTGGCCAGATTTCTGGCACTTGAAGCAAGATCCTGAGGGAGGCGGTCCTGAGGAATGCCTGGCCGCTGCGGTTCAGGCGTTTTGAAGTTTTTGTGTGCTGGAGATGTGGCTAGGGTTTCTCTCACAGTGGAGGCAAGTAATTGCAACTCAGAAATACGTTGCTACTTGGCTGCCTCTACTCCATTATTGTACACCTTGAAGGTGAGGTTAATTAAGTCCTGTTGTGGAGTTTGAGGGCCAGAATCTAATTTTTGGAGCTTTTTCTAATGTCGGGAGCAGGTTGGGTAATAAAATGCATATTGAGAATAAGACGGTCTTCTGGCCCTTCTGGGTCTAGGGCGGTAAAGCATCTAAGGGTTGTTGCCAAATGGGCCATGAACTGGGCTGGGTTTTTATATTTAATGAAAAAGAGCCTAACCGCTAACTGATTTGGGAGAAGTTGGATAAAGAAAAAGGAGCATTAACCTTGGCTATGCCTTCAGCTCCAGCCACCTCTTTAAGAGGAAATTATTGGGCAGGTGGGGGAGGGCTAGTCGCAGAACGAAACGGTAAGCTGGACCAGGTGTGAGGAGTGGAGGTGATAAAAGGATTATAGGGTAGGGGGGCGGAGGCTGAGGAAGAATTGGGACCTGGCTCAGCGTGGTGAGAAGCAGCCTGGGGAGGAGGGGAGAGGTCAGATGAGTCCGTAGAAAAGGAGGATTCAAAGGACTCAGAACTTTGGGTGGATACTGAAGGAACAGGAGAGAAAGAAGAAAGATTTGGGACGAGTTGCATTGGGAGCAGAGACTAAGAAGGGATCAATGTGTAAAAGAATGCCTGGATGTCAGGCACCTCAGACCCATTTGCCCATTTTTCAACAAAAATCATCCAAGTCTTGTAAAATGGAGAAATCAAAAGTGCCATTTTCTGGCTATTTAGAACCATTATCGAGTTTGTATTGGGGCCAAGTGCTGTTGCAGAAGAAAATAAGACACTTAGGTTTTAGGTCAGGTGAGAGTTGAAGAGATTTTAAGTTTTTTGAGAACACAGTCTAAGGGATAAGAAGAGGGAATGGAGGGTGGAAGGTTGCTCATAGTGAAGAAGGCAAGCCCAGAGAAAAGAAAGGGTAGAGACACGGAGAAGGGGGGTGGTGAGCAGCCCTGGGCTGCAATGTGGGTGAGCAGCCAAAGCAGGCATCCCTGCAATTGACTTGCCACCAAGGGAATGTGGGTGAATGACCAAGGCAGGCATCCCTGCGGTGATCAGACACCAATGGAGTGTGGGTGAATAATCAGGCAGGCGTCCCTGCAGTGATTAAACACCAAGGGAAGAGTATCTTCCCAAGTCCGTGACCAGCGCCGGAGTTTTGGGTCCACAGATAAAATGTGTCTCCTTTGTCTCTACTAGAGAGGAAAAAGAACTGGAATTGGAAGGACAGGGAGATTGAAGGGTAGCAAGAGAGGCTGGAGAAGAGAGTGAAAAGATCGCTTACCTGATTTGAAATTGGTGAGATGTTCCTTGGGCTGGTTGGTCTGAGGACCCGAGGTCGTAGGTGGATCTCCTCATGGAGTGAGGGTGAGGACAGGGGACTGGTCTCCCAAAGGAGTCCCGCTGACCCGGGTCTTCGGCACCAAATTTCACGCACGTCCATGTGAAGAGACCACCAAACAGGCTTTGTGTGAGCAACAAGGCTGTTTATTTCACCTGGGTGCAGGCGGGCTGAGTCTAAAAAACAAGTCAGCAAAAGGGAGTTGGGGTGGGGCTGTTTTATAGGATTTGGGTAGGTAGTGGAAAATTACAGTCAAAGGGGTTTGTTCTCTTGCGGGCAAGGGCTGGGGTCACAAGGTGCTTAGTTGGGGAGCGTCTGAGCCAGGAGAAGGAATTTCACAAGGTAATGTCATCAGTTAAAGCAGGAACCGGCCATTTTCACTTCTTTTGTGATTCTTCAGTTGCTTCAGGTTATCTGGATGTATATATATATATATGCAGGCTTGGGCTTTGAGGCCTGACAACCACCTCATCTCCCCACAGGAGGCCAACAAACAACTTAGAAATGCTAATCAAGAACTCTCTAATCTAGAATCTCTCTTAAAGAAATCCTCAGAATTCCTTACTTCCCCCTTGGCACCTTCCTCTATACCCCTGACCTATCTGAACTTCCTGGACCAGATCTGTCCCCTGCTTCTACTGCATGTCTAACACTTGCTCAACAGAAGGCAGTTCGGAGTCTGGCTGCAAAGACCCCACCCCCTCATGATTCCCTGACAGCTCCAATGGCAACATCTCATCTGGAAGATGTGGAAAAGGGGGACCCTGCAGGGACATCTCTCATGATCACCCTATTTTGGGAACAACTGCTAACAGGTAGGGCAACCCTGGTGATTGTCTACCAACACCCTGGTCAAAGGCTGAATTCTGAGGCATAAAGAATTTCCTGACCCCCATAAAGATCCAATTGGGTTTGAGAATTTGAGTTCATTGTCAGAACTTATGACCCAGGTCATTCAGACTTTTATCAGCTAGTCCACAAGTTGGTCTCAGAAGCTAAAGCTAAGGAATGGCTGGGAAAAGCACAATGGTCAGACCCTATAGCAGATTTGACCCCTGAAGGCCCAATACAGCCACAACAACCAGTCCCCCAAAATCCAGAAGACAGGCACAAAGATGTGCAGGAATGAATAAACACCCTATTAAATATCATTCTTTCAGGGTTCCAAAGGGTTGTGGATTGGAATAAAATCCAACAACGCCACTGGAACCCAAATGAATTAGTTTTAGATTATTTAACACATTCTGATAAAACTTTAAAACAATATTGTGGGATGTCAGCTGATTGCTTTGAAAACAATAAAAATGATACATTATTAAATGCAAATTTCTTAACGGACTAGATGATGATTTAGCCACCCTTGTAAAATGCAAATTGGACCACAGCCAGAACTAATGAACTAGTTAGCTGACCAATTATCCCGCAATATGATAAAACAAGGAAAAACAGAAGATTGCCCAAATTATGCATTTACAGCTAAAGCAATTAACTTCTCAAGCCTCTCAGCCCCAGAAAGATTTTAAGCTCCCTCTGTCTGAGGACTCTTCCCTCCCAGTCTGTTACAACTGTAAATGACCAAGACACCTTAAGAGAGATTGCCTTAGGCTGAAACGAAAGAAAAGGCAGAATGCAACTCAGGAAGACAAGGGGTGCTCCAAGGAAATACAGGGGTTTCACCTCTCCAAATATTCTACCCTGACAAACCAATTGGGAGAGATTAATATAATAACAAACCATGAGTTTACAACTGCCTTAACTGACATAGGTGTGACTATCTCTGATAAATCCTGTAATCACCTAGCCTTGTTTCCACATGAATAGACTCTCCCTTAGCTGAGAAAGCCAGAGGAACTCCATTTGGCTCCTTCATTTACAGGACATCAAGGACTCCTTACCTCACCCTCTTCCTCAAGGGGTTAACTTGTGTAAGCTGACTCTCAACGTATCAAAGAGTCCAATTAACTGATAACGTACTGAAGCAAGCAATGTACAAAGTTCCCAGGATTTTGCTTAAAAGATAACACCATAAAGCCTTGAGTTTGTGTCCGGCAGAGTCCCCATATATAACATCTTATAAAAGATTTAGAGCCCCTGCACCTGGAACTGTTTGCTTCTCTGTAACCATTTGTCTTTTTAACTTTTTGCATGTTTTTACTTCTGTAGAATTGTTGCAACTGAGCTCCCCCTCCCCTTCCTAAACCGAAGTATAAAAGAAAATCGAGCCCCTTCCTTGGGGCCAAGAGAATTTCGAGTCGCTGGCTAATAAAGGACTCCTAAATTTGTCTCAAAGTGTGGCGTTTCTCTAACTTGCTCGGGTACAACAATCTCACCTTATTTAGAAACCCCATTCCTCAGAGTAATGAAAGAATTAACATGGTGAGTGTGTCTAATAAAATGATCTCATGTTTTAAGTCCAAACCCGTACCTTAGGGTTCATCAGGTTCCACTACCCTGTCGCAGGCTCTAAGTGTGACACACTCAGTAGGTCCCATATGTTTCTAATATGCGCTGGGGCTCCTGTCAATCTTTTGGGCCGTGATCTCAACATCCATAATGCCTATATCTCTTTTTCATCAAAAGGTGAAACTGTTTTAGAATTGGAGCCAGGAGACCAAAAATACTAAATTTTAAAATGTCCTGATAATGTACAATTTAGTACTGGTAATGTTAAAACGTCATCTTGTAACCAGGAAAATAAAATGGAGACAGAGAAGGAAATATTACGGAAGAAGAAAGAACATTGGAATACAGAGCAGAAAACAGTAAAACTCCTTTTAGCTTCCCCAATCTTCCTGTTAACACCAGAAGTGGAGCACTTGCTCAAGGATGTGTCTTCCTGCTTATAGTCTCACTCAAATACAGATACAGAGAAAGTATTCTCAGCCATTCCAGTAAAGGTAGAGATAAACCCAAAGAAACCCCTATCCAACCTTAAACACTATCCTCTGCAAAAGGAACCCATATATGGAATTGCTCCTATCATAGAAGATTATCTGAGAAATGATATATGAATAATATATCATTTGAGAAATAATGATAATCTGAGATTATCATTATTCCCTGCACAATCCCCTGAAACAGCCCTATATTCCCTGTAAAGAAACCAAGCGGGAGAGGATGGAAATTTGTGCAGGACTTGAGGGCAATAAACAATATCATAATTCCCAGGCACCCAGTAGTCCCCAACCCACAAACCCTTCTATCACCTATATCCATTACCAGTCAGTATTTCTCAGTTGTGGATCTCTATAGTGCCTTCTTTAGTATTCCTGTAGAACCAGGCAGCCAATATTTGTTTGCCTTTATTTGGAAAGAATGGCAATATACGTGGACTGTAATGCCCCAAAGGTAAACAGAAAGTCCCACTTACTGTTCCCAAATATTAGAAGCTGATTTAGAGGATTAAATATTTTCCCAGGGCTCAGCATTCATCTACTCTCCTTTGTTCAGACACACTCTCTTCCTCTCAGGAAGACAGTCTATATTTACTCAAACAGCCACCAAGGGACACAAATGTCTAAAGACAAACTTCAGCTATGCTTACCTCAAGTTAAGTATTTGGGACATATTATCTCAGCCAAAGGACTGAGTATTAACCCTGATAAGAGTGAGGAATTTTAGTTTTCCCAATGCCTGCCACTAAGAAACAGCTTAAGAGTTTTTGGGGCCTGGCGGGCTATTGTAGAAACTGGATACCAAATTTCTCCCTTATGGCTCAACTTCAGTGTGCATACCTAAAAAATGAACAACCTGATCCCATCATGTGGACTCCAGAGGGACAATCAGCTGTACAACAAATAAAGGAAATTCCAATTAATGCCCCGGCCTTAGGGCACCCAAACTACAAATTGCCTTTCTCCCTTTTCATACACAAAGTTGGAGGTACTGCATCCGGAGTACTGACCCAGAAACATGGTGATCATCAGAGACCTATAGGCTATTATAGCCAACAGCTGGACCCTGTGGCTCGAGGGCTGCCTCCTTGTATGACAGCAATAGCAGCCACAGCCTTGCTGTGTACAAAGTTCCCAGGATTTTGCTCAAAAGATAACACCATCTCAAAGTTTGTTGAAGAAATAATTATGGGTTCCCCCTTACCATTTTTGTGCCACATTCTCTTGAGACCCTTCTAAACTCTCATCATATACAACATCTGTCTGTCAACTGGTTAGCCTCTTAGGAAATTTTGCTTTTATCATCTCCCAATATTACTATTTCCTGCTGTAATAATCTTAATCTGGCCCCTCTCTTGCCAGGCCCTTCTGACAAAACCCCTCATGACTGTGTTCTGATGACTGACTGACTTCTCACCCCCAGGACAGACCTACAAGAGATGCCACTGGATAATGCTGAGATAGAATGGTATACAGATGGGTCTTATTTAAGAGGAGAGGATGGAAATTTTATAGCAGGATATGCTGTGGTTTCCTTACTAGAGGTAATTGAAGTCAATCATCTCCCCCAAGCCAGATCAGCTCAAGTGACCAAATTGGTTGCCCTGACCAAAGCTTGTCAATTGGCAAAAGACAAGGCTGCAGACATTTACACTGACAGCCACTATGCTTTTGGGGTTGCTCATGACTGGGATGCTATGGAAAGAGAGAGGATATTTAACCCCCTCAGGGCAACCCATAAAAAATGGACAAGTATCAGAGCTGTTAGAAGGTGTTCTAAAACCAAAAAGCTTGGCAATTATAAAAATCCCAGGTCACTCAAAATTAGACACCACAGACAGTCAGGGTAACCAATCCGCTGACGCCACAGCTAAAAAAGCAGCATTCAAGCCATCACCCCTAAGTTGGAAAATGGCCATAAAACCCAAAATACTTAAATACATGTTGAAAGAAACCCAGCGCATAGCTCCTACAAAAGAGAAATCTACTTGGAAACAGGCAGGGGGATACTTGACTCCCAAAACTGAAATATGATGTGGACCTAATTATTCCATTCCAAGAAGCCCATTATTCCAATATAATGTCAGGTGTCCCTTATGAAATATGTTCATAATCTAACCCATTGGAATCCAGATAAAATAATATCCTGGTATAAACAGTATTACTGGAAACCATCCTTTATAGTGGCACAAAAAGTTTACTCTCATTTGGGCACCGTGGCTCACACCTGTAATCCCAGCACTTTGGGAGGCCCAGGGAGGTGGATCACCTGAGGTCAGGAGTTCAAGACCAGCCTGGCTAACATGGCAAAACCCTGTATCTACTGAAAATACAAAAATTAGCCGGGCATGGTGGTGTGCACCTGTAATCCTGCTACTTGGGAGGCTGAGGCAGAAGAATCACCTGAACCCGGGAGGAAGAGGTTGCAGTGAGCTGAGATTGCACTATTGCACTCTAGCCTCGGCAACAAGAGCGAAACTCCATCTCAAAAAACCAAAGAAACAAAAAAGTTTACTCTCATGTGTTATTTGTCCCAAACATAACCCAGGAAAACCCCTCCATGGAGTCCAGGGTCATTTTCCCCTTCCGGCTGACCTTTTGAGGTATGATAGCTTGATTTTATCCAGCTGCCATCATCTCAAGGTTACAAGTATGTTTTAGTAATGGTCTGCATGTTATACCATTGGGTTGAAGCTTTCCCCTGCAGGCAAGCAACAGCCATGACAGTTGGAAAAATCCTACTAAAAAAAAATTGTCCCACTGTGGGGAGTCCTCTGTGAACTTCACAATGACAGGGGAACATACTTTATTGGCCAGGTTACTCAAAATATTTGTAAAATTTGGCCCACATTTCAACATTTCCATTGTGCCAACCATCCCCAGTCTTCAGGCCTGGTGGAGAGGACTAACGGAATAATTAAAACACAATTGGCTAAGTTCACAGAGGCATTTCACCTCCTCTGGCCCAAAGCACTCCCCCTAGTGCTGCTTATACTCCGATCCACTCCTTTTGGAAAACATCAATTGTCTCCTTATGAAATTATAACAGGAAGACCCAAGTGTATGGCAACGAACATAACCAATCCAACTTTTCTCAAGGGAAATATATTGCAATATTGTGAGGAACTCATTTATCATCTTAGAAAAAGCCAAGATTTGTTAAAGAATTCCTTTCACAGTGTGCTCTCTGAAGATAAGGTGCCTGGTCACGATCTGCAACCTGGAGATTTCATCTATTGGAAAAGACATCTAATAAAGGATTCCCTTCAACCCTGATGGAAGGGCCTGTACCAGGTACTACTGACTAATCCATGTACCACAAAATTAAAGAGTATAGATTCATGGATTCACATCTCTCATCTTAAAAAGGCACAACCTCCTGAGTGGACTGTAACTCCCACCAAAGACCTTCACCTCCGGTTCACTAAACATGAACCTGCAACCCAGGATTAGAAGCAGACAACAGTTGTTGTGGACTGCTTAAACCCAAGACAAAGGACCAGGCCTGTATGCAAAGGGAACGCCTCTGTTTATTGCACAGTAACCATTACAATTATTGTCCTAGAAATACTGGCAACTCCTGTCTTATAAATGACAGGGCACTTGCCTTGTCTGATTTAACACCATTTAGTAACTAAAATGAATTTCACAACCTTGCTATTATTAATCCTGTATCCCTACACCTTCTTGCCACTGCCACCCATGGATGCCCATGAAACAAACCTGTTTCTACAGTGGGTTCAGCATTATGCAGACTGATTACAAAAGAATACCTGCTGGGTATGCAGACTCAAGCCTCTTTCCAGTGGCTTCAGCCTGCCATGGTGGATATCCCCCTTCCAAGGTCAGGACTGGATAGAATACCAAAAAATTATCACATCACAGAAGTGGTCTGGCATACTTAGTGCTGGGATAACAAAAGACAATATATATAACTGGCCCATTAAAAACACTCTTAAGAACAAGGGACATGGGAAAAGTTTTTGAATGGAAAGGACCAGGTCATTAGATCTCACTTTAACATCCCACCCCCCACCCCCTAGCTAAAACAGAAGGTGGTAACCACACCCCAAACAACAGCCCATTTTCAAAATGGAATAATGCAAATTTGGGCTGGGTTTATCTGGCTCACCCCATGTCTGGCCAACTCAGCCAAAATGCTTCTTTGTGCTGGCAGCGAAGAAACCATACCAAGGACCTATGGCCAAACAGTACGAGAGATATGGGGTGGACACCCGGAGAATGCTGTGACCACATTATCATATTACAAGACGCTGACTAGAATGCCACCGATTGGGTGCAGCAACCAGGTATTTATTGGCTAGCTCCAAATGGGACATATTGGCTATGTGGCACTAACTTATGGCCGTGGTTACCTCCAGGGTAGTTAGGATGACGTTCCCTAGGTTATGCTTGGGCACAAGGACATGTAATTCAGACCCTGCCAAAACCAGCAAACCTTTTTCATTTACAATTTCATTGGACATGTTAGGTATTCCAATGGTATGATCACTTAGCTTCAATCTTTGTACCACAGACAGGTATTGAAGATGTTATATGGCATATAGAGGCCTTAACCAATTACACCCAAAAGGCCCTGAATGATAGCCACATGAGTATTGCCTTGCTAAACAATGAGGTCATGCTTATGAGGAAAGTTGTGCTATACTACCATATGGCTTTAGATATACTCATTGCAGCACAAGGGAGACCTGTGCCATCATAAAAACTGAATGTTGTGTGTATATTCCAGATGAATCAAAGAACATAACTTGATTTATGACTGATATGAAAACCCAGATAACCAACCTGTCAGATCCAAAACCCTCACTAATCAATTGGTTGAGTAGTTGGTTTGGATCCTGGGGAACTTGGTGGCAGAAGCCATTGCTTATAATAGGGATAGTAATAATTTGTGTTCTGTCCTGTTTCTGCTTACAATGTTGTTACGGTATGTGCTTGCAAACAAGTTAATGCACAACTGAAAGGGCTGGGGTAATAATTGCCCAGAGAATTGCTTTAATTGAGGAAGCAGTAATATAGCCTGACCCAGCTTCCAGGTTTGCTTTCCTTTTGTTGCTATAAATCTGGCCTAGGTCCCTAAATATATATATTTTTTTCTCTTTCTTTTTTCCTTTCCTTTTTCCTTCTTTCCTCTCTTTTTTTTTTTTTTTTTTTTTTTTTTTTAATCTTTATGGGACACAACTTCCTAGGAATGAGCCTTCCTGGCAATGTGGGACCTAAACTTGTAGAAATAAACTATCCCAGCAACAGGAAACCAGCTCAAAAAAGGGAGGAAAAAGCAACCTGAAGCCAAGAACCCATATTTCTTTTAAAATGCTTCCTCCAAAAGATTTTAAATAAAAAAGAAGGGAAATGTGAAAGGAAATTAAATTCTGGGATCCCCCCAAACTCATTTAGTCAAAGGCAAAAGTCAAAATGGGAACTGGGTCATGCAAACCTGCCTCCCCCGTTTTGGTTCCTCAATAAAATGGTTACAAGATGAAAAGCTACATGCCTCCTCCATATTTTGCCCACAAGGAAATTCCTAGTGAGTTGTTAAAATTTCACCATGGCAATGCAAATTGATAGCTTATCTTTACAGGTGCAGCCGCCCTGGTCCACCAGACATAAATGCATATCTGAGTGTTCCCCTGCCCCCATTTTGTCTGTTATCTTATGTAAAATGCAGATTCCCCAGATTTTTCCTCTGCCCCTTTTGTTTATGTCATCTTTTTTTGTTGTTTGTTATTTAGTTTTATTTTATATCATAAACTTAACTCTGCAATCTAGCTAGGCATGGAAGGGAACAAGGAAAACATGGAACCCAAAGGGAACTGCAATGAGAGCACAAAGATTATAGGCTATTGCCAGCAAATGGGGAGGAGGGGTGCTCTCCTGAGCTACAGAAAGAATGGTCTGGTGGTTAAGATAAAACACAAGTCTAACTTTAATAAGTTGTCCACAGTCAGCAATGGTGATCTTCTTGCTGGTCTTGCCATTCCCAGACCCAAAGCATTCCATAGCCTCCACAATATTCATGCCTTCTTTTACCTTGCCAAAGACCACATGTTTGTCATCCAACCACTCAGTCTTGGCAGTGCAGATGAAAAACTGGGAACTGTTTGTGTCCAGCATTTGCCATGGACAAGATGCCAGGACCTGTATGCTTTAGGATGAAGTTCTTGTCATCACATTTCTCCCTGTAGACGGACTTGCCACCAGTACCATTATGGCATGTGAAGTCACCACCCTGACACATAAACCCTGGAATAATTCTGTGAATGCAGGAACCCTTATAACCAAATCCTTTCTCTCCAGTGCGCAGAGCATGAAAGCTTTCTGCTGTCTTTGGAAACTTGTCTGCAAACAGCTTGAAGGAGATGTGGCCCAAGGGCTCACCATCTATGGTGATGTTGAAGAAGATGTTGACCATGGCTGATAGTATGGGGCTCCTGGCAGCGGCAGCATCTGCAAAGCAGCCATTCTATATTATCTTATATTTAAAAAATGCAGATTCACTGAACCAGGCAAAGGCATGAATGACTATTTTTCGCTACCCCCTCTTACATGAAAATTGTTTGCTTCTCAATATCCCACCCTTTCCCCTTTAAATTTGGAGCCCTCAAAATTATCTTTGGAGAAAGGTATAGACCTATCTCCTGGGCATGTTCTTAACTTTGGCAAATACATCTCCTAAAATGATTGGAACTTACTTTTTCTCAATTGACAAAACATTAAAAAAAAATACAGACTGGACCCAGCCCGCCCAACTCCCAGTGGAGAGCAAGGTTTCCTTCTATTTTCATAGCCAACCAGAACAATGTTCTATGCACATTTTGTCCTCAGTAAGAGGGCCTCTGGCCAAAATTTGGCTAGTGGCCCATTGGGATAAGAAGCTAACCAAAGCCCCTGTGTTACAGTGTAATTTAGAGAGTAGCATGGAGAGTATCATCTCACCAAAGGTGAAGATAGCATTACGGACATCTCTTACTGGGAGTAGTCTGAATATATCACAGGAAAGTCAAATACCTTCTTGCAGACTGTAATGAAGCATTCATTAAGATAAAGATGGTTTTTTGACCAGGTGTTGACCTGCCTGAGGAAAATCAGGAAGCAGTTTATAACACCATTACTTTACCTGAAGAATTTCATGACTTTGGTCAGCCACTGCCTGACTTAGATGACATTGATGTGGCCCAGGAGTTCAGCTTGGGTCAGAGTAGAGTGGAAGAAATAACCATGAGAGAAGAAGTTGGGAATATCAGTATTTTACAAGAAAATGATTTTGGTGATTTTGGAATGGATGATCATGAGATAATGAGAGAAGGCAGTGCTTTTGAGGATGATGACATGTTAGTAGGCACTACTGCTTCTAACCTCCTATTAGAGTCTGAACAGAGAGAGCACCAGCAATCTGAATGAGAAAATTAACCATTTAGAATATGAAGACCAATATAAAGATAATAATTTTAGAGAAGGAAATGATGGTGGAATATTAGATGACAAACTTATTACTAATAATGATGGTAGTATCTTTGACGATCCCCCTGCCCTCTCTGAGGCAGAGGTGATGTTGCCAGAGCAGCCTGCACATGATGACATATGGATGAGGATGATAATACATCAATGGGTGGGCCTGATAGTCCTGATTCAGTGAATCCTGTTGAACCAGCCAGCTATGTCTGATCAAACAACACTTGTTCCAAATGAGGAAGAAGCATTTGCATTGGAACCTATTGATATAACTGTTAAAGAAACAAAAGCCAAGAGGAAGAGGAAGCCAATTGTTGACAGTGTCAAAAACTTGGATAGCAGGACAATTAAGAGCCCAACTTAATGATTATTCTGATATTGTTACTACTTGGGATCTAGCACCACCCACCAAGAAATAGGTGATGTGGAAAGAGACAGGAGGAGTAGAAAAACTGTTTTCTTTACCTGCTCAGCCTTTGTGGAATAACAGACTACTGAAGCTCTTTACATGCTGTCTTACACCACTTGTACCAGAAGACCTTAGAAAAAGGGGGAAAGTAGGGCAGATAATTTGGATGAGTTCCTCAAATAACGTGAAAATCCAGAGGTTCCTAGAGAGGACCAGCAACAGCTATACCAGCAGCATGATGTTACTGATAAGCCCATTTTGGAAGAGCCAAGCCGCCTCCAGGAGTCAGTGATGAGGCCAGCAGAACAAACCTGGATGAGTCAGCTATGCCTCCACCACCACCTCAGGGAGTTAAGCGAAAAGCTGGACAAATTAACCCAGAGCCTGTGATGCCTCCTCAGCAGGTTGAGCAGATGGAAATACTGCCTGTAGAGCTTCCCCCAGAAGAACCTCCAAATATCTGTCAGCTAATATAAGAGTCAGAACTTCTGCCAAAAAGAAAGAAAAGGGGGGAAAAATGATGATGAAGACGAAAAGGATGAAGATGTTTCAGGGGGTGATCAAGATCAGGAAGAAAGAAGATGGAAGAAAAGGACTCAGCAGATGCTTCATGGTCTTCAGTGAGCTCTTGCTAAAACTGGAGCTGAATCTATCAGTTTGCTTGAGTTATGTCAAAACACAAACAGAAAACAAGCTGCCGCAAAGTTCTACAGCTTCTTAGTTCTTAAAAAGCAGCAAGCTATTGAGCTGACACAAGAACTGTACAGTAACATCATCGCAACACCTGGGCCAAAGTTCCACATTTTATAAGGAGCTAGAAGCATTATAGCTAGTGTTTATTTCACTAGTGCTTACAAATTGCCCCCATGTGTAGGAGACACAGAACCCTTTAAAAAAACTTAGATTTTTGTCTGTACAAAGTCTTTGCCTTTTTCTTTCTTCATTTTTTTCCAGTATATTAAATTTGTCAGTTTCATCTTTGAGGGAAACTGATTAGATGGGTTGTGTTTGTGTTCTGATGGAGAAAACAGCACCCCAAGGACTCAGAAGATTATTTTAACAGTACAGAACAGATGTGTGCAATATTGGTGCATGTAATGATGTTGAGTGGCAGTTGAAAGTCATGATTTTAATCTTAGTTCTTCATTACTGCATTGAAAAGGAAAACCTGTCTGGGCAAATGCCTGACAGTTTAATTTAAAACTATGGTATGAGTCTTTGACGAGAAAAAAAGAAAAGAAAAGGCTTTCCATCAGTTGTAACACTGGCAATCTTCTTGTTAACCTTAGGGGTGGCACCTGAAATAACAAAGGTCACCCTCTTGAGATTCATTTTAAGTATAATTCCCTAATGAGCAAAGGTATATGTGAAATTGTGTTGTGACTGATACCCTTCAGCTACAAAAAGATAGGACTGACTTGGTTTAAAGTGTTCTATTTTGTCAATCATTCCATTTAAGTCTTTCTGATGAACTCGGCTATCTCAAAATCTGTCATTTTAATGAGGCTCCAAAATGAGCAGAAATATAGGCCTGATTAGAGTACAGTGACTATCAAAAAACATAACTTTCTAGGAGTTATAAATCAAAGTTTTAAAAAGATGTTTGGATATATCTGAGTATTCAGATCATGAAAATAGAAATTGCCCTGCCTACTACAAGGACAGACTGATGGGAAATTATACACCAGGTCAACTTAACCTTTAAGCAGACAATGCTGTAAAAACTAATGGCTTCTCTGATATTTATTATAAGTTTTAGTACTGATCTCCTTTTCCAGTGCTGCACACTCCTGTGTTTGGAACTTTAATAGCTTTGCAACGAAATCCTATATCCAGTTTCCTATAACTTAACTGAAGAAAAACACATCCAAATAAAGGTCTATATTAACAGACCAGACAGCATCAGAAATCATGTGACTATTATGATTATCAGAATATTTCTTAAATTTTTAGGGCAAAATTAACACTGAAAGTTGTAGCTTAAGTGTTGACACTTTCATGGGGAAACAATCACTTTTGAAATTCAGACTTCAGTGTATACCTAACAATTTAAAATTATGCAAAATGTTTTAAATTTGTGAACTCATTACTGTTTTAATGATTCAGTTTCTTGAGAGTTTAATTGTAAAAAATTGCTATTGCAGATTTATTTTCAATATTCTATGCCTGTAAACCATGGAGTTTTCCCCATTTGTAAAAAGACATTGTAGATAATTGAATGTTTGATTTTAGAAAGGTCATTGGTTTCTTGTTACACATTTTGTTAGTCTGGTTTTTTTGCTTATCGGGTTCAATATTGTTCTTGGATTGCCGGGCACGGTGGCTCATGCCTGTAATCCCAGCACTTTAGGAGGCCGAGGCGGGTGGATCACGAGGTCAGGAGATCAAGACCATCCTGGCCAACACGGTGAAACCCCGTCTCTACTAAAAAATACAAAAAATTAGCCGGGCGGGCGAGGTGGCGGTGTCTGTAGTTCCAGCTACTCGGGAGGCTGAGGCAGGAGAATGGCGTGAACCCGGGAGGCGGAGCTTGCAGTGAACCGAGATCGCGCCACTGCACTCCACCTGGGTAGCAGAGCAAGACTCCTCTCAAAAAAAAAAAAAAAAAAAAAAGTTCTTGGAAATAGTTGATGCTATGTTATGTATAACTTTTCTAATAAAAGTTGTGTTATAAGCTGTTAAAAAAAAATTACAGTATTACAGACTGGCTACACAATAACTTTATAGGAAGTCTGAAAAATACTCAAAGTTCTATAGCAACCAAGCAAACACCTAATCAAGAAAAAGACATAGTCAAAATGCTAAGAAATTTTGTAACATTTTTACTTGCCCGTACCCTATCCTTCCCTCCTGGCACACCTGGGGAAGCAGCAGCCCTGCTGCCAATTCCCTCCTTAGAACCCCAGAGAGAGGACAGTGGACTTTATTTGCAACATTCTAACCTGTCAAGGGGCTGCCTGAGGTACTGGTCTCTGTTTTACCTAATTTGGAGGTCAGACAGGGAAAAGCAGCATGGCTGGATACTCAGGTTCAGAAAAAGCCACAGGAAATGGTGAGCACTACTCATGAACACTGCAGGCGGCCTACAAACTCACAGATACCTGGAGCAAGAGGTCAGAGGTAGAGGAACACAATAGAACATCTAAGTCCACCCTCAGAGAAGCAGGGGTGAGACTCTTTAGGAAACTGAGACATTTGTAAGCAGTCATGCATTCAAGGGAACTGGAAAACAACAACAACAACAGATACCCAGGCCAAGGCAAAATGCATAGCCAGAAGAGGCCTAAGAAGACCTTAAGACCTCACATGGGGCTGATCCCAAGCTGATAGCGTGCCCTGCTAATGAGTGAAGGTCTTCCCTGGCACAGAACCTACTTGTAATGACTAGCAGAGGTGGCTGTTTTTTTGAATGACCAATTTTTAAAAAGAACAAAAAAATAACAAACCATGCAAAGAAACAGGAAAATATGGCCCATTCAAAGGAAGAAAATAAACTGTCAGAAACTGTCCCTGAAGAAACACAAGCATCAGAAGTACTAGACAAAGACAAAATGTCTTAAATATGCTCAAAGAGCTAAATGAAAACTCAAAGAACTAAAGGAAATCGGAAAAACAATACATAAACAAAAGAGAATATTAACAAAGAGAAACTATAAAAAGGAACCAAACAGAAATTCTGGAGCTGAAAATACAGTATCTGAATTGAAAAACGCCTAGAGGGATTCAACAGTAGATTCAAACAGGAAGAAGAAAGAATCAGTGAACTTGAAGATAAGTCCTTTGAAATTATTTAATCTGAAGACCAAATAATAATAATAATAATAAAGAAAAGTGGACAGAGACTAAGAGACCTATGGGATACCATCAGGCTGACCAATATATGCATTACAGAAGTCTCAGATGGTGAAGGGATAAAGAAAGGAGCAGAGGAACTATCTGAAAAATAATGGCTGAAAACTTCCCAAATTTGAGGAAAGGCATTGATTCACAAATCCAAAAATCTTGATGACCTCCAGGTAGGATAAACCCAAAGCAGTACATACCAAGACACATTATATTCTAACAAAAGCCAAAGACATGGAACACTGCAGGGGGACTACAGACTCACAGAAACCGGGGGCAAGAGATCAGAGGTAAAGGAATACAATACAAAGTCTAAGGCCCCCTCAAGAATCTTGAAAGCAGCAAGAGAAAAGTAACTCATCATGTCCAATGGATCTTCACTAAGATTATCAATGGATTTCTCAGCAAAAACCTTGAAGGCCAGAAGGAATTAGATACCATATTTAAAGGAAATTTTTTAATTGTTATTTTATTTTTCCATAAGTTATTGGAGTTCAAGTGGTATTTGGTTACATGAGTAAGTTCTTTAATGGTGATTTGTGAGATTTTGGTGACCTGTCACCGAAGCAGTATACACTGCACTATATTTATAGTCTTTCATCCCTCACCCACCTCCCACTTCCCCCCAAGTCCCCAAAGTCCATTGTATCATTCTTATGCTTTTGCATCCTCATAGCTTCGCTCCCACTTATCAGTGAGAACACATGATGTTTGGTTTTCCATTCCTGAGTTATTTCACTTAGAATAATACTCTACAATCTCATCCAGGTCACTGCAAATGCTGCTAATTCATCCCTTTTTATGGCTGCATAGTATTCCATTGTATATATATATATACCACAGTTTCTTTATCCACTTGTTGATTGCTGGGCATTTCGGTTGGTTCCATGATTTTGCAATTGTGAATTGTGCTGCTATAAACATACATATGCAAGTTATCTTTTTTGAATAATGACTTCTTTTCCTCTGGGTAGATACCCAGTAGTGGGATTGCTGGATCAAAGGGTAGTTCTACTTTTAGTTCTTTAAGGAATCTCTACACTATTTTCCATAGTGCCTGTAGTAGTTTACTTTCCACCAGCAGTGCAGAAGTTTTCTCTGTTTACCACATCCACACCAACATCTACTGTTTTTTCATTATGGCCATTCTTGCAGGAGTAAGGAGGTATTGCATTGTGGTTTTGATTTGCATTTCCCTGATCATTAGTGATGTTGAGCATTTTTTCATATGTTTGTTGGCCATTTGTATATCTTCTTTTGAGAATTTTCTATTCATCTCCTTAGTCCACTTTTTTATGGGATTGTGTGTGTTTTTTTCTTATTGATTTGTTTCAGTTTGTTGTAGATTCTGGATATTAGCCCTTTGTCACATGTATAGATTGTGAAGCTTTTCTCCCACTCCGTGGGTTGTCTGTTTACTCTGCCGACTAGGCCTTTTCTGTGCAAAAGCTCTTTAGTTTAATTAGGTCCCAGCTATTTATCTTTTTATTGCATTTGCTTTTGGGTTCTTGGTCATGAAATCCTTGCCGAAGCCAATGTCTAGAAGGGTTTTTCCAATGCTATCTTCTAGACTTTTCATAGTTTCAGGTCTTAGGTTTAAGTCCTTAATCCACCTTGAGTTGATTTTTGTATAAGGTGAGAGATGAAGATCCAGTGTCATTCTCCTACATGTGGCTAGCCAATTACCCCAGCACCATTTGTTGAAAAAGGTGTCCTTTTCCCACTTTATGTTTTTGTTTGCTTTGTTGAAGATCAGTTGGCTCTAAGTATTTGGGTTTATTTCTGGGTTCTCTATTCTGCTCCATTGGTCTACATGCCTATTTTTATACCAGTACCACACTGTTTTGGTGACTATGGCCTTATAGTATAGTTTGAAATCAGCTAGTGTGATGCCTCCACATTTGTCCTTTTTCCTTAGTCTTGCTTTGGCGATGTGGGCTCTTTTTTGGTTCCATATGATTTTGGGAATTGTTTTTTCTAATTCTGCGAAGAATGATGGTGGTATTCTGATGGACAGTGCATTGAATTTGTAGATGGCTTTCGGCAGTATGGTCATTTTCACAATATTAACTCTACCCATCCATGAGCACGGGAGGTGTTTCCATTTATTTGTGTCATATATGATTTCTTACAGCAGTGTTTGTAGTTTTCCTTGTAGAGGTCTTTCGACTCATTGGTTAGGTATATTCCTAAGTGGGTTTTTTTTTGGTGTGTGTGACTATTGCAAAAGGGGTTGAGTTCTTGATTTGATTCTCTGCTTGGTCGCTGTTGGTGTATAGAAGAGCTACTTATTTGTGTACATTAACTTTGTATGCAGAAATTTTGCTGAATTCTTTTATCAGTTCTAGGAGCTTTCTGGAGGAGTCTTTAGGGTTTTCAAGGTAAATGATTGTTATATATAAAGTTTTGGTGCCGCAAAAGAAACAGCACTCGAATATAAAATTTTCTTTTTAATTCTCAGCAAGTCTAGTTACTTCTATATAGAAGGGTGCGCCCCTACAGATGGAACAATGGTGAGTGCACACTTGGACAAGGGAGGGGAAGGGGTTCTTATCCCTGATGCATGTGGCCCCTGCTGCTGTGTTTTTCCCCTATTGGCTAGGGTTAGACCACACACGCTAAACTAATTCCGATTGGCTAAAAAGAATGACGGGGTGAGTGCTTTGGAGGGAGTCAGGGCAGAGCAGGTAGCAGGTAATTGGAATGAGTTAGGGTGGAGCAGGTGATTGGAATGTAGGGTGGAGCAGGTGATCAGAATGAGTCAGGGTGGAGTAGGTAATCCAAAAAGGTTGCTTTACAAGGAAGTTAAGTTTAAAAGTAGAAGGCAAAGAATTGAACATACATATTAATTCTTTGAAAAGAAATTTAGAACTCATATCTAACATGATCATATCATCAGCAAACAGTGACAGTTTGACTTCCTCTTTACCAATTTGGATGCCCTTTATTTCTTTCTCTTGTCTTATTGCTTTGGCTAGAACTTCCAGTACTATGTTGAAGAGGAGTGGTGACAGTGGGCATCCTTGTCTCGTTCTAGTTCTCAGAGGGAATGGTTTCAACTTTTCCCCATTCAGTATTATGTTGGCTGTGGGTCTGTCATAGATGGATTTTATTACATTAAGGTATGTCCCTTGTATGCCAATTTTACTGAGCATTTTAATCATATAGGAATGCTGGGTTTTGTCAAATGCTTTTTCTGCATGTATTGTGATTATCATGTGATTTTTATTTTTAATTCTGTTTATGTGGTGTATCACATTTATTGACTTGTGTGTGTAAAACCATCCCTGCATCCCTGGTACAAAACTTACTTGATCATGGTGGATTATCTTTTTGATATGTTATTAGAACTGGTTAGCTAGTATTTTGTTGAGGATTTTAGCATCCGTGTTCATCAAAAATATTAGTCTGTAATTGTCTTTTTTGGTTATGCCCTTTGCTGGTTTTGGTATTAGGATGATGCTGGCTTCATAGAATGAATTAGGGAGGGTTCCCCTTCTTTCTCTGTCTTGTAAAATAGTGTCAAAAGGATTGATACCAATTCTTTGAATGTCTGCTAGAAGTCTGCTGTGAATCAGTCTGGTCCTGGACTTTTTTTGTTGGTAATTTTCTCAATTACCATTTCAATCTCACTGCTTGTTGTGGGTCTGTTCAGGGTATCTAATCCTTCCTGATTTAAACTAGAAAGGTTGTATTTTCCAGGAATTTATCCATCTCTTCTAGGTTTTCTAGTTTATGTGCATAAAGGTATTCATAGTAGCCTTGAATGACCTTTTGTATTTCTGTGGTATCAGTTGTAATACTTCCCGTTTCATTTCTTACTGAGCTTATTTGGATTTTCTCTCTTCTTTACTTGGTTAATCTTGCTAATGGTCTATCAATTTTATTTATCTTTCAAAGAACCAGCTTTTTCATTTCATTTATCTTTTGTATTTTTGTTTGTTTCAATTTCACTTAGTTCTGCTCTGATTTTGGTTATTTCCTTTCTTCTGCTGGGTTTGGGTTTGGTTTGTTCTTGTTTCTCTAGTTCCTTGAGGTATGACCTTAGATTGTCTGTTTGTGCTTTCTCAGACTTTCTGATGTAGGCGTTTAGGGCTCTGAACTTTCCTCTTAGCACTGCCTTTGCTGAATCCCAGAGGTTTTGATAGTTGTGACATTATTGTCATTCAGTTTGAAGAATTTTTTTTAATTTCCATCTTGATTTCATTTTTGACCCAATGCTCATTCAGGACCAGGTTATTTAATTTCCATGTATTTGCATGGTTTTGAAGGTTCTCTTTGAAGTTGATTTCCAGTTTTATTCCATTGTGGTCTGAGAGAGTGCTTATATAATTTCAATTTTCTTAAATTTATTGAAGCTCATTTTATGGCCTATCATATAGTCTATCCTGGAGAAAGTTCCATGTGCTGTCGAATAGAATGTTTTATTATGCAGTTGTTGGATGAAATGTTCTATATATATCTGTTAAGTCCAATTGTTTTAACATATAGTTTAAATCCATTCTTTCTTTGTTGACGTTCTGTCTCGATGACCTGTCTAGGGCTGTCAGTGGAGTATTGAAGTCCCCCACGATTGCTGTGTTGCTATCTATCTCATTTCTCAGGTCTATTAGTAACTGTTTTATTAATTTGGGAGTTCCAGTGTTAGGTGCCTATATGTTTAGGATTATGATATTTTCCTGTTGGAAAGGCCTTTTACCATTACATACTGTCCCTCTTTGTCTCTAACTGTTGTTGCTTTAAAGTTTGTTTTGTCTAAGAATAGCTACTCCTGCTCATTTTTGGTGTCCATTCACATGAAATGCCTTTTTCTGCCCCTTTACTTTAAGTTTATGTGAGTCCTTATGTGTTAGGTGAGTCTCCTGAAGGCAGCATATAGCTGGTTGGTGAGTTCTTACTCATTCTGCAGTTCTGTATCTTTTAAGTGGAGCATTTAGACCATTTATATTCAAATGTTAGTATTGAAATGTGAGGTATTGTTGCTTTCATCATGCTCTTTGTTGCCTGTGTACTTTGGTTTTTGTTGTTTTTGCTTTTTAACTTACATTTTTGTTTTATAGGTCCTCTATGATTTATGCTTTAAAGAAGTTCTGTTTTTATGTGTTTCCAGGATTTGTTTCAAGATTTAGAGATCCTTTTAGCAGTTCTTGTAGTGATGGTTTCATAATGGTGAATTCTCTCAGCATTTGTTTGTCTGAAAATGACTGTATCTTTCCTTCATATATGACACTTAGTTTCTCTGGATACAAAATTCTTGGCTCATAATTGTTTTGTTTGAGGAGGCTGAAGATAGGTCCCCAATCCCTTCTTGCTTGTAGGGTTTCTGCTGAGAAAACTGCTGCTAATCTGATAGGCTTTCCTTTATAGGTTACCTGGTGCTTCTGTCTCACAGCTCTTAAGATTCTTTCCTTGGTCTTAAGTTTGGATAACCTGATGACAAAGTGCCTAGGCGAACATCTTTTTGCAATGAATTTCCCAGGTGTTCTTTGTGCTTCTTGCATTTGGACATCTAGGTCTCTCGCAAGGCCAGGAAAGTTTTCCTCGATTATTCCCCCAGATATGTTTTCCAGGCTTTTAGAATTCTCTTCTTCCTCAGGTACACTGATTATTCTTAAGTTTGGTTGTTTAACATAATTCCAGATTTCTTGGAGGTTTTGTTCATATTTCCTTATTCTTTTTTCTTTGTCTTTGCTGGATTCGGTTAATTCATAGACCTTATCTTCAAGCTCTGAATTTCTTTCTTCTACTTGTTCAATTCTATTGCTGAAACTTTCCAGAGAATTTCACATTTCTAAAAGTGTGTCCAAAGATTCCTGAGTTTTTTATTGTGATTTAAGCTATCTATTTCCATGAATATTTCTCCCTTCACTTCTTGTATCATTTTTTGAACTTCCTTGTATTGGGCTTTGCCTTTCTCTGGTCCCTCCCTGTTTAGCTTAGTAACTAACCTCCTGAATTCTTTTTCAGGTAAATCAGGTATTTTGTCTTGGTTTGGATGCAATGCTGGTGAAGTAGTGTGCTTTTTGGGGAGTATAGAAGAGCCTTGTTTTGTCATATTACCAGGGTTGGTTTTCTGGTTCCTTCTCATTTGGGTAGGCTCTGTCAGAGGGAAGGTCTAGGGCTGAAGGCTATTGTTCAGATTCTTTTGTCCTACGGGGTGTTCCTTTGATGTAGTACTCTCCCCCTTTTCCTATGCATGTGGCTTCCTGTGAGCTGAACTGCAGTGATTATTGTCTTTCCTCTGGGTCTAGCCACCCAACTAGTCTACCTGACTCCAGGCTGGTACAGGGGGTTTCTGCACAGAGTCCTGTGATGTGAACTACGGGTATCTCAGCTGTAGATACCAGCACCTGTTCCAGTGGAGGTGGCGGAGGGTGCAATGGACTCCTTGAAGGTCTTTAGCTTTGGTAATTTAATGCTCTATTTTTGTGCTGGTTGGTCTCCTGCCAGGAGGTGTTGCTTTCTAGAAAGCATCAGCTTTAGTAGCGTGGAGAGGGACTGGTGGTGTATGGGGCCCTAGAACTCCCAAGATTATATGCCCTTTGTCTTCCACTACCAGGGTGGATAGGGAAGGACCATCAGATGGGGGAGGGACTGGGCATGTCTGAACTCAGACTCTCCTTGGGTGGGTCTTGCTGAGGCTGCTGTGGAGGATGGGGGTGAGATTCCCAGGTCACTGGAGTTGTGTACCTAGGAGGATTATGGCTGTCTCTGCTGAGTCATGCAGGTTGTCAGGGAAGTGGGGGAAAGCCGGCAGTCACAGGCCTCACCCACCTCCCACACAAACTGAAGGGCAGGTCTCATTCCCACCGTGTCCTGATCAACGGCCCCGAGTCTGTTTCCAGGCATAGAGTGAGACGGGACTGAAAACTTGCTCAAGGTTATCCGCCTCCCAGCTGAGAGAGAAAAGGGCTTTAATTCTTCTCCCTGCCTATGAAATGTGCATGCCCAATTCACTCCCTCTGCTGAGTTCCGGCCAGGAGGCTTCTGGCCACATTCAAATTGTTACAAAGTTCAGCTACAGAATTCCTTCTCCCTGTGGAGTTTCGCCCCGTGCTCCTCTGGCCACCCTCCGGATGGATCCCTGTGGTGCCAGGCAGGAATGGGGTGCTTGGGTCCCAGCAAGCTCCCAGGTCCTTTCTGTTGCTTCCTCTACCTCTGTATTTCACTCGGCTCTCTAACTTGACTCAGCTCCAGGTAAAGCTGGAAACTTCTGCAAACAGACCTTCAGCCTCTCCAGTGAGGGTGTGTCTTCAGGAGAGGAGGGTCTACCTTTCCCATTTCCGCAGTTGGGAAACTCATAGTATTTGGGGTGTCTTCCCTGTCCTGCAGGAGTACTCTGCTTCTTTCAGAGGGTCTGTGGGTCCTCTTGGGATTGCTGGTTTGTTCCTACAGTCAATCTGGAGCTAAAATTCACAATGCAAGCCTCCGCATGCTGCTCTGTCCGGAGCTGCAATCAAGTCCTGCCTCCTGTCTGCAATGATCCTAAAGGAATTTTTTTTTTTTTAATGTCAACATATAATTCTACATCTTGCAAAACTGACCTTCAGAAATGAGGGACAAATTAAGATATTCTCAGATAAATAATACTCAACACTGCATGGGAACTTTTAGCCAGAACAATTAGGCAAAAGACAGAAACAAAAGGCATCCAAATTGGAAAGGAAGAAGTAATATTTTCTCTGTTTGCAGAGGATATGATCTTACAGGTAGAACACTGTAAATATTTCCCCCAAAAAACTGTTAGAACTAGTAAATAAATTCAGCAAAGTTGCAGAATACAAAATCAACACACAAAAATGAGTCATGTATCTATATTGACATTAAACAATCTGAAGAGGAAATTAAGAAAACAATTCCATTTACAGTAGCATCGAAAAGAATAATATTCTTAGAAAAAAACCAAAGAGGTGAAAGACTTGTACACAGAAAACTACAAAACGTTGCTGAAAGAAGCGAAAGAAAACACAAATAGATGGAAAGACATCCCATATTAATGAGTTGGAAGACTTAAAATTGTTAAGATGTGAATACTACCCAAAGTGATCTACAAATTCAATGCAATCCCTATGATTAAATAAAATCTCAATTATGTTTTTGCAGAAATAGAAAAATTAACCTAAAATTCATATGGAAATTCAAGGAATCACAAAGAACCAAAACAATTTTGAAAAAAAAAATTTAAAAACAACTTGGTGGTCTCTCACTTCCTGATTTCAAAACTACAAGCTACAGTAATCAAAACCATGTGGCATAAAGACAGACATATAGACTAATGGAATAATAAAGATTCTGGAAGTAAACCCTCACATATATGGTCAAATAATTCTCAGAAAGGGTGCCAAGATCATCCAATGGGGAAAAGAAAGTCTTTTCAACAAATGGTGCTGGGAAAACTGCATGTCCACATAGAAAAATATGAAGTTGGACCCTTACCTTGCACCATGCAAAAATTAACTCAAATTCAAATTAGATCAAAGACCTAAATATAAGAGCTAAAACTATAAAACTCTTAGAAGAAAACATAGGGGGAAAAGTTTCATAACAAGATTTAGCAAAGATTTCTTGTATCTGATACCAAAAGTACAGGCAACAATTTAAACATATATGAGTTGGACTCCATCAAAATTAAAAACTTTTGTATATCAAAGGACACTATCAGCGGAGTGAAAAGGCAACCCACAGAATGGGAGAAAATATTTGCAAATCATATATGTGATAAGCAACTAATATCCAGAATATATAAAGAACTGCTATGACTCAACAACAACAAAAAAAACCAACCTGATTTAAAAATGGGCAAAGAACTTGAACTTCAAAGAAGTTATACAAATGACCAGTAAACATATGAAAAGATGTTCAACATCACTAACCATTAGAGAAACACAAATCAAAACCACAATGAAATATCATTTCACACCCCTTAGGATGGCTATTATAAAAAACAGAAAATAACAAATGTTGGCAAGGAGATGGAGAAATGGGAACTCTTGTGCATTGCTGTAGGAATGTAAAATGGTGCAACCACTGTTAAAAAGAGTATGACAGTTCCTCAACAAACCAAACATAGAATTACCATGTATATTATTCAGGATTCTCCACAGAGACAGAACTAATAGGCTATCTAGAGAGAGAAAGATACAAGAGGAGATTTATTAAGGGAATTGGCTCATGTGATTATGGAGGCTGATAAGTCCCACAACAGGCTTTCTGCAAATTGGAGACCTTGGAATGCCAGTAGCATGGCCCCATTCAAGTCTGAAGGCATGAGAACCCAGGGGGCTGCTGGAGTCCAAAGGATAAAGAGCCTGGAGTGCTGATGTCTAAGGGCAAGAGAAGAGTGTATCCCACCTTCAAGAGTGAGAAAGATCTTTCTGCTATTTCTGTTCTATCCTGGCTCCCAGCTGATTAGATGGTGCCTGCCCACATTGAGGGCAAATCTTCCCCACTTAGTCCACTCACACTCACATGCCAATATTCTCTGGAAACACACTCACAGAAACACCAAAAAAATAATGCTTCACCTGTTCTCTAGTTATTCCTTAGTCCAGATGAGTTGACACCTAAAACTAATCATCACACCATGGGACTAGCAATTCCACTTCTGGGCACAAAAGAACTGAAAGCAGGGACTCAAAGAGATACTTGTATACCCATGTTCATAGCAGTATGATTCACAATAGCCAAAAGGTGAAAGCAACCCAAGTGTCCATTAACAGATGAATAAACAAAATGTGGTGTATTAATATATAATATATATACAATAAAATATTCAGTCTTAAAAAGAAATTCTGACACATACTACAACTTAGATGAACCTTAAAGACATTATGCTAAATGAAATAAGCCAACCACAGAAGGACAAATATTGTATGATTCTACTTATATGATGTACCTAGAGTAGTCAAATTCATAGAGACAGAAAGTAGAACAGTGGTTGTTAGGGGCTGGGAGGAGGGGATGGGCAGTTAGCATTTAATGGGTATGGAGTTTCATTTTGGGAAAATAAAAAATTTCTGGAAATGGATGGTGGAGACTGGCACACAACAATATGAGTGTACTTAATGACCCTGAACTGTACACTTAAAAATGGCTAAAATGGTAAATTTTAAGTTATACATATTTTACTACAAAAAAAGGTAACATACTAAAATGATCTCATGGGTTTTATGAGAATCAAATGAGATCCATGTAGAAAAGCCTTGTAATCTATACAGCCCTTCGCAAATGTTAGCTCTTCTTAGTCATTATCACTCCATTTTCCCCAATCTGATACCATTATCCACACGCTTTACCCAGCCACACTTACCCAACAGCACACTGTTTGAGTTTGAGTGCTAGCCGGTGAATACTCACCTTCATTTTGCTAAACCCTGGATGCCATATGCTAGCCAACAATATCCTACTGTTCTGGTTCTTAAACAAAACAAAAACTCAAAGACTTCCTCCTCTTACCTAGTTTTTCCCAATGATTGGCTTTGAAGCAGTCCTTATTCAGTAATAAGAGCTCATCATGCCATGGCCAAGAATAGAGCATATCTTCCTCCAATTCAGTTGAACTCCCTGGCCTTCTACCAAACAACATATCTCATAACACATCCTTTGAGCAGGTGAACAACTCTGAACCTTCTTTGAAGGAACAGGATTCTGAGGAAGGAATAAAAGAAATGTATGCAGTGTGTATTGAGAATACAATCTATTAGCTAAGAAATAAAAAATGAAAATGCTAAAACATGACCAGTTTTGACGGACTAGACAACTCTCTGTAGAGCAGCCACAGGGCTGAACCCTCAAATATTCCCAGAAAGTATAGACATTGCTGTAGAACCAGCCTGATAATGCAGCAGTACAGAACTTAATGATATTTCTTTCTGGAAAGCAGACCAATTGATATCTTCATCCTGATATTGATCAGGATCCATGTCAGCATTCAGGTGCTCTCTGGCTACAAGTTTCCTTAGCTCTTGCAGGTGCTGCTCACTGAAGATTTCTCTTATCACAGGTAATGCTACCAGTCTCATCTGGCACCTTTTTCATGCAATGACAACTATCCAGGAGTTGCTGCCTTTCCAGATATCACCTGAGACCAATGAAGGATTTTATTCCATGACTCTTTGAAGAGGTTTTAACATGGATCAAACATGAAGTAGTATCTACCCCAGCCTTAGAAATTTAACCTTTTATGACTGGGAGAAAGAACTCAAGTCTCTGTGCCTTCACAGTCTTGAATATCTTTGCTTGTTTCACTTACATTTACCTCACTCAAGATTCTTGGTGTCATCGACATGACTGGTTAAGAAGTCAGGACTTTTCAACAAAGTTTTCTGCCAGTGCCCCACAAATCATGACTGTGATCTCCCAGATTCTTTGATTCTCTACTAGGTTCCCTTTCTCTTCCATTCAAAGCCCCAAATAACATTTATCCTATATATTTTGTCCCGTTTTTTGTAAAAATGCTTCTTTGCTTGTGTTCTCCCTACATTTTCATACCATACCTATATCGTTAATTGAGGCTCAGTCATAACATCAACAACAGCATGAAACATCCCACCTTCTGTCTTCATTTTGCTATGAACTGGAGGCAAAGGAAATGCTGTCACTCAGGGAGGATATCAATGAAGGGAAAGACTCTCACAGACAGGCACTGAGGCAGGAGTCACTAGCACAGAGTGTATAAGTGAAATCTAAAGATAAAAAAGGAAGCACTTGGGATACATCCCTTGCACACATCTCCTCTTTTATAACCAGTAGAGTGAAGTTGGTTGCTGAAGTCATAGAACCAATAGTCTGTTTTTCACAGATGGCTGATGATAGCAGAACAAGCCCTGGCTAAGTCCCCCACCCTTTTCTTGAGTAGTTCATTGTTATGAGCCACGGACCCACAATCACCAGGTCACATGTTCTATACTCTTTCCCAGAAACAGTGACGAAATATGCTGAGCCATCCACATTTCCTCAGTTATATTGAGAGGCAGGCGATGTAACAATTAAGCAGTCTCTGAAGCCAGAGCAACCTGAGCTCAAACCATGCCTTAGCTTGCTTGTTGTGGGACCTAGGGAAAGTTACTGAAACTTCTTTAGAGATGTTTATCAATAAAATGGGTATAGTTGACTGGCTTCAAGATTTCTTGACCACTTGATGTATTTGCCCTGCATAATTCCTAAGACTGTGATTATAATGGATTTTACTCTCATGATCAGGTTTTTACATAGCACAGCTGACTTTAATACAGGGAGATTATTTGGCTAGGCCTTGCCTAAACACAAGAGCCATTTAAAAGCAGAGTTCTCCCCAGCCGGTCAAAAGAATCTCTGGTCAGAGATTCACAGCATAAGGTTTCAATGTGCCATCACTGGCTCTGAGATGTAGAAACCCACATGTAAGGACCAAAAAGAAGCCCCTAGGAGCTAAGAGCTACAGCCCTCCAGTCAACAGCCAGCAAAGAAAAAAGGACCTCGGTCCTACAACCACAACCAACCAAATTCTGCCAACAAGAAAAATGAGCTTGGAAGCTGATTCTTCCCCCAAAGATTCCGGATAAGAGTCCAACACCTTGATTTCAGCCTTGTGAGATCCTAAGCAAAGAACCCACTCGTGTCCACCCAAACTTCTGACCTACAGAACTGTGAGCTAATAAATGAGTGTTGCTGTAAGTCACTAAGTTTGTGGAAATTTGTTACACAGCAATGGAAAACCAATACAATGAGGACAGAGCAAGTGCTTAATAAATGTTAGCTTTTACTATTACTAACTCATTGGGATCAGCTACCCAGTTACAGGAAGACTAAAGCACAAATTATTTATGCAAGGCTGGCAGTGCCTTCAGATCCAGGGTCCATTTGGTCTAATATGGCTGATATTAAGTGTTTCTCAAGGGGAGAGACATTATTGGCATTCAATGAGGGAAAGGGTTCATCGTGTAGAACTGCCTGGGACATGGCAGTCCATTTATCATCTCTGGCTTCTCTTCCCCTAGTAGTAGTCATTGCAACAACTGAAAATGCCCCTGTACATTTCCAAACATGCTCCTCCACAAGGATTGAGAACTTCGAGAACTACTTTAAGGGAAATTTCATAAGAAAGCATGCGTGTTTTAAATGCTGCCATAAAGCTACCTCAATAACTACAATACTACTCAAATTACCTGACCCTAAGAATCACCAGTGGCACTTGTTTAAATATAACGATTCCCAAGTTCTTTCCCTAGAGTCCCATTCCATAGGGCTGGGGTGGAGCCCCAGGAATCTATACTCTTACTTAAAGACCCCAGGTGAATCTTTTGTTTATGTAAGTTTGCCAAACACTGAGTTAGAAATATACTCAGCCGTACATGCATTTAGCAAAAGTTCACCACAACGGAACAATGACACACACCAAAACTCTTTGAAACTGTGCCTTCTACAGAGCTGTAAATCTCGTTTTGGACTATTCCATTACACAAGGTGTCCTCTTGGTCACGCAATGATTGCAAATGGGACTCCAGAGTCATGGAAAATGAGAATACTCTTCTCAAACGTTCCATCTTTACCAGAAATTCTTTAAGCGATATGTTCCACGGTGTAAACTAGCACTTATTAATTTTTTCTAAATATTTATCATATTTCATATATTTTTATTTTGGAGACGGAGTTTCACTCTTGTTGCCCAGGCTGGAGTGCAATGGCGGATCTCGGATCACCACAACCTCCACCTCCCGGGTTCAAGCGATTCTCTGGCCTCAGCCTCCTGAGCAGCTGGGATTACAGGCGTGTGCCACCACGACCGGCTAATTTTGTATTTTTAGTAGAAAAGGGTTTCTCCACGTTGGTCAGGCTGGTCTCGAACCCCCGACCTCAGGTGATCTGCCCGCCTTGGCCTCCCAAAAGGCTGGGATTACAGGCGTGAGCCACCGCACCCGGTCCGTATACTTTTAATACATGTGGAATTAATAAAAACGTCCGTGCCTCCAATTCCGTGGCTATTTTACTGTCTTCCCTTTTCGGACAAGTCCCTCAAAGGTAGCGCTCTTGGCTCCTTCTTTTGCTTCTCCCCTAACCCTGTCCTCCTGAGGTGCCCTCTGGATTTCCTCCAACCCCGGCAGGGTCTGCCTTTTCGGGCTGATACAACGACCTGCCCTGCATGCCACATCCCAGGAGCGTGGGCACCAAAGTGTGGAAAAACCAATGAATGACGTTTTCTGTTTCCTGCCTGCCAGAATCCCCAGCCGCACCGCCCCACCACGAACCACATGGAACCCACGGACTACACCAGGACAGAAAGAGGTCTGTTTTCCCTTTACCTCTCCCATTTCTTCAACTATGCTTCTCTCGGCTAGCATACCCTTTCCTCATCTCACTCCCTACACGCACAGCTTTAGCAAATTAATATGCACGCTGCTGGGACGCGCCCAAGCATTTCCCTCCCTTGATAGGGCGGAACTAAAATGCAAGCGCCACAGTTGTCAGCAAAAGACTTCCCTGTTACCATGGTAAAGCCGCTGCGCCATCTTTATTGTGGTTAACGAGTACTTGCATCAACCTAAGAGAAAATTAATAAGAAGGAAGTCTGCAGGCTGAAACCCTTCAAATTATCCTGGACTCGCCTGCATCTGGCTCGGAACAGAGTTAATCTCAGGGGTGGGGGTTGAGTCCTCCGGTGGACGCAACTCGCGCCTGCGGCTAACAGAAGGTCGCCAGGGGAGGGGCTCTGCGTCCGTTCCACCCAGGCACTTCCGGCTCACGCGCCGTACGGAAGCGTGCTCAGCGCTGGGCTTGTGCTCCGTACGGAAGTGTGCTTTGGCGCACCGGAAGCCGACTCAATAGAGCTATGGCGGGTTTGACTGTGAGAGACCCAGCGGTGGATCGTTCTCTACGTTCTGTGTTCGGTGAGAGGAATTCGTTGGAGCCAAGCTTCGGGGAGGGACTCCCCTCTGCACCTCCTATCTCATGAATCGCTACCGGAGCCGCTGACGGTTCGGACATGCAGTTCTCCCTGCCTATCCTGTAGGGCGTCCAACCTGGTGGACTCGTGAGCAAAGAGATGTTCCCATTCTGCCGAGGTCTCGTAGGCTTTCCGCAATATCACTGGGGAAGTTAGACTAGCGTTCAGCTTCTGTGCGTTTCTCCTTTCATGAGCTTTAATTATTCTCTAGAGGAGAGGGCGCATGGCAACAGCTCCTCACTGTCCCGTACTACTTCTCATCCTCTGCCCCAGAATACAGGACTATATGCTGAGGGTATAGATCCTAGTGTCCACTTCCTGTTCTCTCGTAAGGACTTTCATCCTTTGCTTTTTATCCGTAACATTTTAGTTCATCAATAGTAGTAGAGGCCACCTGGTGTCCTGAGATGGCTTGTAAATGAATGAATGAATGAACTGTTAAGACCTCCTCAGAGGAATTTTAAAAAGGATCGAAATGATTCTGAATTATCTTTTTGGCTGAAATAAGTTGTTTTTAAAAATACGTGTGATTATTTTAGAGTGCCATTTGAAAGGGACATGACAAAGTAGTTCAGAATAATTTTTAAACATCCTTCACTACATTCATGGTCATTCTCCCTTAAATGTTGTATGTGTGGAAATACATATGAACCTGTTTTAAAAATTATATTAAATAACATTGATATTTTTTGTAGTCACTGATGAGACTTGCAGATCTTTAGGTAAATACCAGTGCCGAAGTATTTATTTTCACCAAAGTTAAGGAAAATCTAACACTTGTCAGATCAGTCTGAGAATTAACATTTAAGAGTACCTACACATTTTGTATTTAGTTTCAGTGGTACATTTCCTTTGTTAAGAGGTCTAGAGAAATACAGTGGAATTGGGATTGGAGAACGCTATTTTGAGCCTTATATTTGATGATATAAGTAGATACTCTGTCATTTACTTTCTCACTAAAGATCTATGTTATAAACTCAGAATTTTAATGTTACCTATTTTCTTCCTTAGTGGGGAACATTCCTTATGAAGCTACTGAAGAGCAGTTGAAGGACATCTTTTCTGAGGTTGGACCTGTTGTTAGTTTCAGGTGAGATCCCCTTTTACTTCATGGTGGGAGCTTCTTAAAAATTACCACAGATTTGGCTCTTAGTAATGGCAGGTTTTCTTTACTGGTGACTTTTCACATACACTTTATTCTTGTAACAGCTTTATTTAGATATAATTGATATACTATACAATTGACATTTATTCTTACCTAAAATATGTTTTTTTCATTAAAAATGTTTTTTAGGCAGGGCGTAGTGGCTCTTGCCTGTAATCCCAGCACTTTGGGAGGCCGAGGCAGGCGGATCACCTGGGGTCAGGAGTTCGAGACCAGCCTGACCAATATGGTGAAATCCCGTCTCTACTAAAAATACAAAAATTAGCTGCTGTGGTGTCGCATGCCTGTGTCCTAGCTACTCAGGAGGCTGAGACAGGAGAATTGCTTCAACCCAAGAGGCGGAGATAGCAGTGAGCCAAGATCGTGCCACTGCACTCCAGCCTGGGCAACAGAGTGAGACTCTATCTCAGGGGAAAAAAAAAGAAAAAGTTTTAAAAAATATTTCTGTGAGGCTGTCAGAGCTGTAAAGTTATTTATGTTACAGTGGGCCCAATTAAAGCATGGCAATGTTAGCAGGAACCCTATATGTGTGTAACATTTGTTCCTGACACTTGGTTCTGCTCTCCAGATTGGTATATGATAGAGAGACAGGAAAGCCAAAGGGTTATGGCTTCTGTGAATACCAAGACCAAGAGACAGCACTTAGTGCCATGCGGAACCTGAATGGGCGTGAATTCAGTGGGAGAGCACTTCGAGTGGACAATGCTGCCAGTGAAAAGAACAAAGAAGAGCTGAAGAGTGAGTACAAATCCAACTTGGATGCAGTATGAGTTAGTAAAGATGTAACAATGAAGATTTTCCGTTTCTGCTATGTTTTAGAATATGCTGAAATGGTTAGCCACACAGCTTGTTTATTACTTGACTGATCTGATGTGCCTGAGTTAGGCAAGTATTATATATATCTTTTAAAAAATTTTTTACAAATTTTTTTTCAAGTAATTGTCTGAAATTTCTATACCCTTGCTCTGGATGGAGCAGGGCAAGGCCTCAAACCATTTCAAAACTGTTCTAGCAAGCACTGTAGGAATGCATAGGGTCACTGCAGACCTAAGCATGCTGGAGGCTTGCTAGTAAGTGTATATCTTTAAGAAACTGTAAAGTTGACATTAGAAATGCTTCAGTTGCTCCAGCCTGGGCAACAGAGTGAGACTGTCTCCAAAAAAAAAAATAAATTAAAAAAAAAAAAAAAAACGAAATTTTTCCATTGTTAAGGAGTTATTTCCAGTTAAAGATGAATTCAAATTCATCAAGCCATTAGTAGTACTAACTATGGCATTAGTCATTCCTGTCACTGTTTTCAGGAGTTTTTGAAATTAGCATGTTTTTCTCTTTTAACATTTTGTTTCTGAAATGACTTGTCAAAAGAAGTCAGTGTTCCCAGTTCTCTAACTTAGGTTAACATTGTCCTTCCATGTGATCACGATCCCCAGCTTTCCTCTGAGAACAGAAAATACACTCTCACTTTCCTCCACAGAAACAAGAGGCTTTCAAATCATTTATTTCTCAGCTCTGGAGAATCTAAAATTATCAGCTGGTTCTTACAGCAGCCCTGAAAAATAGATACTTGAAATGATTTAGCTTTTTGTTTTGCCTCCCTAACTTTCTTGTACTTTCTTCTTGATTAGGCCTTGGCACTGGTGCCCCTGTCATTGAGTCACCTTATGGAGAGACCATCAGTCCTGAGGATGCCCCTGAGTCCATTAGCAAAGCAGTTGCCAGCCTTCCACCAGAGCAGATGTTTGAGCTGATGAAACAAATGAAGGTGGGAGGAGGCATTAGGTTATGAATAAAGCAAACCACATCAGGTTTTCAAGGAGTTAATTGAATCAGTTCCCTGAGCTCAAATAGAAATTGTCTGTAGACCACCATTTCTTGCACCTTCAATATTCTGTATGTACACAGTATATTTTACATTTTGTACAAAGAGCTTTCTATTTTTGTACACAAACACAGCTATCCAAACAATCCAGCTGGATTTTTGTGGCCCATAGATGTCAGATGTAGATATTAAAATTTGGCTTTTTTCCTAAATGATAGTATCACAGTATTTGAAATGCCTCTTTCTTCTCTTGCCTGCCATGACCAAGGTTTTTTTGTGCCATGCAAAAACTAATGATAAAGAGCCTCTTGAATATTACATTTCTCAGAGGGGAATGACTCTAAATCACTATCAGTTTCTAAGTCATAAGTATTAAACCTGAATCTGCTTATCTTCTCAGCTCTGTGTCCAGAATAGTCCCCAGGAGGCACGGAACATGTTGCTTCAGAACCCTCAACTGGCTTATGCTTTGCTGCAAGCACAGGTAGTGATGAGAATTGTGGATCCGGAAATTGCCCTGGTGAGTGCTTCTGGTTCTTTTATGGAAATGGTCGGGTAAACCTTGAGTGGGATAGGAACTACCTGATTGCTTTGTTAAACAGACAGCTTATAGGTTTGTTTTTTCACTTTTTAGAAAATTCTGCATCGCCAGACAAATATCCCAACGCTGATTGCAGGCAACCCTCAGCCAGTCCATGGTGCTGGGCCTGGGTCAGGATCCAATGTGTCAATGAACCAGCAGAATCCTCAGGCCCCTCAGGCCCAGTCTTTGGTAGGGCTTTATCCCTTAACATTTTTTTGTATTTGTCTTAGAATGTCATTTTCTTTTTAGGAGAATATATTGAAAGAAGAATGGTCAGGAACCAGAGATGATAATTTCAATTTCCAGGCATAAAAGCAATTTCCAGGTTGCAGAGCACATGACATCTGAATGAATATAGATTCGATTCCAAGTTTGTAAAACAAAGAGATCCTTCCTGTATGCCCTTTTCTTATAAGCTAACTTTGTGTGTATGTGCATGCCTGGCACTGTGGTTGGCACTTTGTTATTCCATATGCATTATCTCATTTAATCCTCAAAGCAATTGTATGAGGTTGGCACTCTTATTATCTCCATTCTTACCAATGAAAAAAGTAAAGCTTGCTTTCAAAGCATGACACAAAACCCTAAAGCCATAAAAAATTGATACATTTGAAGACTAAAAAATTTCTATATAAAGAAAAAAATAAGTATCAAAGACATGACAAATTGAGAAAAAGTATTTGCCACACATGTGATGGACAACAGACTAATAAAGAGCCCATAGTCATGCACAGAAATGTTTATTGCCTTAGAGTGAAAAATTGGAAATGTCCTAAATGTACATCAATGGAAGAATGGAGAAAATGTGTGGTACATTCATCCAGTGAAATACTGTACAACAGTTAAATGAACTACACGTATCAACATGAATGACTCTGAAAAACATAATTCCATACAGCAGTTAAGATGAACTAGGATACATAATATCAACACAAATAACTCCAAAACAATAACATACGGACATGAAACTAAGTGAATGTGGATGCATTCCCGAAATGTAGGATATATGTTTCTGCATAAATCCCCAAAATATGTGGAGTGAGTTTCAAAATAATATATTGAGTATGTAATGATTCCCATAAAATTTTAAAACATTAGGAAGATGTCTTAGCGGTCATCTAAGGAGAAGAGAGCACAGGATGCAATTGGGGAAGACCATACAGGCCATTGGTGTATTTTATTGTTTATTTCCCAAGCTGCGTGGCTATTTTATTTCCTATATGATTTGTATATCTGTAATTTTTCATAATACATTTTAAAAGGCCTCCTATAAATTAGTAAGAAAATTTCCAATAACCCAGTAGAAAAATGGGAAATGGACATAACTATTTCACAAAAGTAGAAATATAAAGTAAATATATAAAAATGTATTCAACCTCAAAATAAGATAATGTAATAAATTATTAATACATGTAATGTTAAAAGATAATGTAAATAGAAACTACAATAAGCTACCATTTTTCATCTCTCAGATTGGCAGAGGTATAGGGCAGGAGCCAGCAAACATTTTTCTGTAAATGATCAGATAGTAAATATTTTTGGCTTTGCAAGCCACAGGATCTGCCACAGCTACTCTGCCATGGTAGTATGAAATCGGCCATAGGCAATATGTGAACAAGTGTGTGTGGTTGTGTTCCAATAAAAGTTTGTTTACAAAACCAGGCAGTGAGCCCGATTTGACCCATGGGTCATCGTTTGCCAGCTCCTGCTCTAAATAAATAAATACGTTTTCAGAGATAGAAAAGAGAGGTTAGCTAGTCCAAAAATGGACACAATTGTAAGTGGCAGATACAGTTCTGAACCTGGTTTTATCTGACCTCATACCCAGTTTTCTCTTAACTACCTTCCTATACAGCTCTTCCTTTTCTGTTGTAGAGTTTTATGTTCCTTAAACGTGTATGTAATTTTTTTTTATATAACTTGGCTTTTATTCTTTATTTATTGAGCTGTTTCTTTTTCAAGGGACTACACAGTTTTTTGGGGAATGCACAGATGAAAAGTTGACATTCTCTTTTTCTCAAAGAGTTTTAATGTAGCATTAAAAAAAAAAAAAATTCACATTCCCCCAGAACCGGAATTATGTCTAAGGACAGGAGTGAGAAAAGATTGGTTAAATTTAAATTTAAAAAAGAAAAAAGAAAAAGAACATTTAATTTTAAAAATGTGGACTACTAGCAGTTGTTGTGTTTTTTTAAAAAGAGGCCCAGTCTCCTTTTTTCTTTCTTGGGTTTAGGGCTTTTTTTTTTTTTTTTTTTTTTTTAAACTCTTATTGCCAGGCCCCAGTCATGAAGTTAACAATAGGTGCTATGTGCTGCCTTGCCACACAGATAAGACTTGTCAATCTCTACATTGAGAATATGTTCCATCTTAACCGTGTTCCATATAACCAGGCTCATGATGTGTATTGCAACTTGCTTCTGTGGAGTTTAAAGTGTGTGACAAATCTAATGCTGCATAAGACATGCCATACAAAAAGGATGTTTGGTAGTATATTTGGGGCTGTTCATTTGAAGAGGACTTTTAAGGTCATAGACTTAGTATTGAGTCTCCACAGAGGCATGTACATACTCTGTTTTTTTTTTTCTTGGTCAGGGTGGAATGCATGTCAATGGCGCACCTCCTCTGATGCAAGCTTCTATGCAGGGTGGAGTTCCAGCACCAGGGCAAATACCAACTGCTGTCACAGGACCTGGCCCTGGTTCCTTAGCTCCTGGAGGTAAGTTTCATTTAGTCTTCGCCATTTCAGTACTCGCTAAAGTTTTGTCATAGGCACTGCTGCGGTGCAGCCAAATATGATAATGGGATCCTTAGGTAAAATTAATCCACAGCTAGAAAGTATATAACTTAGGTGGAGGAAATAGTAGATTTCTTATGTTAAATCCTACATGTCTAATTATAAGAACATGGAAAGGGACAGTAAAGTGAAAGAGCATAGTAAAACTTCCAAGTTAACGAGGGGGAAAATGGAATAACGAGGGGGAAAATGGAATGAGTGAAAACGAAATCAAGCCAGCAAAAATAGAGAAAAGAAAAAAAGGAAGAGGCAGTGTAAAATAAGTAGTAGTAAATGTAGAGTAAGATGGAAGGAATAAAAACTAATGTAGTTGTTACTGTGCTAAATATGAATGAACTATTGGGTTCAAAAGCTCATGAAGAAAACAGACAAAAAAACACAAGGTCACATTTGTTATATCATATTAAACTGACGTAAAATTGTATTTTAACAAACATAATCAGACCAAACAACAAAAGGGAAAAAGAGAAACTTAAAAGTTATATACATTTATTGAAAGTGTATAGATAGGCAATTAATAATAGTATTGCTCATATACTTGTAACTATTCCTTGTTCAACAATTGTAACTAAGAAGATTGAGTGAAATAATGATTCCCCATATGAAACATCTGTATGAACACATGATGTATTACCAATATTTGAAGTTTTTTTATGTAACAAACTTATTTCTTGCTAATTTTTCTAATCTAGGGTATGTTGAGTACAACACTAGTCATGGAGAATGATTTAATTCTAAATTGTCCTGTTCTGTAGAGAATCCAGTCTGCAGAGCTAAGTTGATGAGGAATGGAAGAAGAGATTTTTTAAAGAAATTTCTGCAAACTCAGCAATTTTTTGTATCTACTTCAGGATTGTTATGTGTCTGCTTTATCCTAATAGAGTTATACTTATATTTAGATTATCTTTCATGAGAGGAGATCCATGAGTAAGTGATACTGTTTTCCTGTATTATAGAAGAGCTTCCTGCTAAGAGTTTGGTAACCAATGAGATGAATTTTTCTTATTGAACTCACTATTCTGTCACTGAAACATAAAGTACAAATTGTAAATATACTAACAAACCCCATCTTCTATCTCATTGCATTGTTGAATATCTTCCTTTGTAGGTTTCTGCTTGTGGAGCAGAATGAGGAAATTTGTAAACTCAGCCCCTGTTCTAAGTTTTCTTTTCTGCTGTTCTAATTGGTGTTTTTTCTTGTCTGCCCTTTGTCTTCTAGGAGGAATGCAGGCTCAGGTTGGAATGCCAGGAAGTGGACCAGTGTCCATGGAACGGGGACAAGGTAAATAAATGTTTATGTCTAACTAATGTGAATTGGTCTTGGAAGTGTTCCACATCCACAGTATCTAATATGGCAGCCACTAACCACCCATGGCTATTTCAATATTAAGTTAATTAAAATTAAGTAAAATTTAAAACTCAGTTCCTTAGTCACAATAGCCACATTCCAAGTGCTCAGTGACCCTAGGTAACTAGTGGATACCACACAGGACATTGCAGATATAGACCATTTCTGTCATCGTAAAAAGATCTATTGGACAGTGCTGGTCTAGACTTTCCACCTGGTGATTCAGAGCCCAGCTCTACAAGAATTGATAATGAAGCAAGTGGATCCTTTGTTTCCTGATTCCTAGTCTAATAATTCCACTGACATGTTCTCTCTCCCTGTATGGGTATCTGTTGACTGAGTAAGGAATTTTAATAATGAGCATGTAAATATGTGGCTGGGTATGTAGAAGACTAGATTTAAACCCCAGAGAAAACTGGAAGGGGATCATAGGTCTGTAAAGCCTACTTAAATGAACATCTGTTGTGCCGTGGCTGTACTGCTGTATACAACAGTAGCTGCCGTTCCAAAATCTCCACATTATGTCTTCATGTTACTGGAGTTTGAAGGACAAGAAAGTGCAGTGGTTCAGTTGGAAACAATGTTAGGAGGAGAGATGGTAAGAAAAGAGAAGGAACTGAGTGCATACTATATGCCAGGTACTTTAATTTTCATAAATAATCTTGTGAGTTAGGTGGCAGCACCTCAGTTTTACAGGCAAAGAGTTGGAAGCTCAGAATAAGTTACTTACTCAAGGGGACAAGGTAAGTAAATATTAATGTATGAGTAATCTGGACTGGATTTGGTGCTCTTATTCTCTTTTCCAGCTAGTAAGTGGCAGAGCTAAGATTCAGAAGTCTTTGACTCCAAAATCTGTCCTCTTTCTGTCACTCCACACTGCCTGTTAACTTCCACTTACATTCCTCAGTGTCTTCTACTCTTATTCCTTGGGAATAAGATGATGGGAAAGACTGTTTTGGACAAGCGTAGAGAAGCTTAAGGTTTTTTCTTCTGTAGCATATGGCTTATAAGTGGAACCCATTTAAAAAGCAAAATATTGGCTAGGTGCAGTGGCTCATGCCTGTAATCCCAGCACTTTGGGAGGCTGAGGTGGGTGGATCGCTTGAGCTCAGAGGTTTGAAACCAACCTAGGCAACATGGCAAAACCCTGTCTCTATAAAAAATACAAAAACTAGATGGGCAATGGTGGTGTGCACTTGTGGTCTCAACTACTTGGGAGGCCGAAGTGGAAGGATCACTTGAGCCCAACAGATTGAGGCTGCAGTGAGCCATAATCGCACCACTGCACTTCAGCCTGGGCAACAGAGATATATATACACACACACATATGTATGTATATATATACACACACACACATATATATACACACACATACATACATAAACAATATACAAGCCTGTGGTTTTTACACTGGGGTTGATTGCTGAAGTGACAGAATTAACTTTTTCTTGTTAGATGTCTGACAGCAGGACAAACTCCCTGGCCAAATATCTCATATTTTCTCTAAGCATCCCATGTTTTTGTGCTATTGTACGCCGCCCTATCCCCACCCCACCACTGTCAATAGATTATATATGTTCCCCAGAGTATTTTTGCAGTAATGAGAAGGTATTAGGGTTTCAGTCATACTTCTACCTGTCATGGGGCCAGCACTCAATCCATCAGATTTTAGCTGTTTAATGCATACTTGCACAAGACATCTTCTTGTTATAGTTATGTTCACCTTTTTGTCAGAAATTGACAAAGGGAAATGACTCATGTTTTGAGGGTATTTCCAGGATGTCTTCATGAAGAGACAAAGTGAGATCAGCTTTCTTTTATAGTTTCCTTCAGTACCCAGCAGAGGAAGCAAGAGTCTTCTTTTCGTGTGTGCCTAGTTTGTGTTACTTTTCCTGAAATCCATGCTGCTTTTGTACATTTGTAATGCTGACAGGAGATGGAGATGTTTGAGAAGATACTTCTTGCTTCCCTGCCATGTTTGTTTAGTGTTGGTGCCCATGTCATCTCATTAGTCTTTGTTTGCTGTTGTCATGATGTTTATTATCAAAGACTTGCTGTGGCAGAGTATTTCTTGGGGAGTGATATTCTCTTTCCTCACGTAAAGTTCATTCACTGCATTTTCCCATCTGATACGTTTTGACAGCAGAAATTTTTGTGCTTTAATATGTGACAAAAATAGAATTGCTGTACTTCAGTTATGGCCGCTTCAGAATGAATCTTGCCTTCCAGATTCAGTGCAGTTTCTTTTATGTTTTGCTTCTGAAACTACATTTATGTTCTTTGCGTAACTAGAAGATCCAAAACTATCCTTTTTATATGTTTTTTTCCTAATGATTTCATAAGGAGACCTAAGGGAAAACTAGTAGCAGAGGTGAAAATCGAAAATGTCTGGTTATTCCCACCCAGATCAAACCAGTGCCCCATGGGATTCCCTTTCAAAAGCTATCTGCTCAAAATGGAACTGTTTCAGAGACCCAAAGGAGCTAGTGTAGTTTAGGGAGATTTGTAGCCTGAAGCAAGCCAATGACCTGTTGGCTTTTTA